>NC_083688.1:2115000-2392500 GCF_033118175.1 Dama dama | reverse complement strand
GGGCAGACAGTGGGCAGTTACAAATACTGTAATTCTTGCTGTTGTTTTTATTACATTGAGCACCAAGGTTCTGACTCATAGTAGGTGCTCAATAAACATTAATAGTCTTAACTGAAGCATCTAGTCCAGGACTGAACTCATTCTTTCATTCATTTAACAAATATGTATTGAGCATGCGTTGAGCTAGGTACTGTTGCAGGTGTTGGCAATGCAGGTGGAGGCACAGAAATCTGCCCTCATAGAGCTGATCTTCCTGGGGTGGGGGGAGAGACGGAGGGACCAGTGTAAATCAGGAGGTGATACAGGATGACAGGAAGTGAGAAGTGCGCTGGAGGGAAAGGGGAAAAGGAAAGTGAAGTTGCTCAGTTGTGTCTGGCTCTTTGCAACCCCATGGACTGTAGCCTACCAGGCTTCTCCATCCATCCATGGGATTTTCCAGGCAAGCACACAGGAGTGGGTTGCCGTTTCCTTCATCCAGGAGACCTTCCCGAACCAGGGATCGAACCTGGGTCTCCAGCATTGTAGGCAAATGCTTTACCATCTGAGCCACCAGGGAAGTCAGGGAAAGTCAAATCAAAGTTAAGGGAGGTGGGCCACGTGGGGCGGTGGGGGTGGCAGGTGATGCGGGGGAGGGTGAGACTGCATGGAGGCTTAAGGGAGGTGAAGAAGGAAGGGAGCTTTGCTGCATGAGATCTCCCCCCCTCCCCTACCCCCATGCCCCCCTATGCCCCCCCCCCTCTCCCGCTAATGCCCAAGGACCCTCCACTCCGGCAGATCACCTACAGCGCCATCAACGACGAGCTGGGCAACAAGGGCAGGTTCCCCGCGGTGCTGCGCACAGTGCCGGGCGCGGATCACCACATGGAAGCCATGGTGCAGATGCTGCTGCACTTCCGCTGGAACTGGATCGTCGTGCTGGCCAGTGGCGACGACTACGGCCGCGAGAACAGCCACCTGCTCAGCCAGCGCCTGGCGCACCGTGATATCTGCATCGCCTTCCAGGAGACGCTGCCCACCCCGCAGCCCAACCAGACGATGACGCCGCAGGACCAGGAGCGTCTGGAGGCCATCGTGGGCAAGCTGCAGCAGAGCACTGCGCGTGTCGTGGTGGTGTTTTCCCCGGAGCTGGCTCTGCACAACTTCTTCCGCGAAGTGCTGCGCCAGAACTTCACGGGTGCCGTGTGGATCGCCTCCGAGTCCTGGGCCATCGACCCGGTCCTGCACAACCTCACCGAGCTGCAGCGCGCTGGCACCTTCCTGGGCATCACCACCCAGAGCGTGCCCATCCCGGGCTTCAGCGAGTTCCGTGTGCGCCGCTCCCAGCTCGGCCGGCCCGCGCTCAACAGGAGCAGCGGAGGGGCCAACTGCAACCAGGAGTGTGACACCTGTCTGAACACCACCGAGTCCTTCAACAGCATCCTCACGCTCTCCGGCGAGCGCGTGGTCTACAGCGTGTACTCCGCCGTCTACGCCGTGGCGCACGCGCTGCACAGTCTCCTGGGCTGCAACCAGGGCGGCTGCCGCAAGGATGTGGTGTACCCTTGGCAGGTGAGGTCGGGCCCGCGGGGTACCAAGGGCCTTAGGGAGCAGGCGCAGAGTCCGTGGTTGCCATGGAGACCGCCAAGCGCTCAGCTCCGGCCTCACCTTCCCTTGGTGGGTTCTGGGCGAGTGAGTGGAAAAGACCACGGCGCACGCCCTGCCTCCAGGCACATGGGAGTCCTTCGTGGTGACAAAACAGAGTACCTCTGTTAAGAATTAATTTAATTATCCCCATCCACGAGAATCTGTCCCGGGAGCAAGACTTGGGTGAAATTCTCTAGCAGGGATCTCTGCAGGCAGCGGGAGCCCCCGGTCCCCACACAGCCTCGCCGGGGTGGAGGCTGAGGCTGGGCTGGGTCCCATCGGCTCTCAGGTTTATCGATCTGCTTGTTCCGGTTCTATCTGCCTTGATTCAGACCCGGAACTGAAAGTTGTGCGTGCCTGGTTTACGCATGCGCATAGGCACATCCTACCATGCACCTTCGGAAGGCAGAGAAGGTTTCCCTGAGGACCTAGACGAGCAGAGGAGATATAGACCAGAGATGTATGCTTTCTGCCCGCTGTCAGGCATCTCTGCTTAAACAGTTCACTGGCTTTTTCACAGTTTGGAATCTGCCCACTCTGTGGCTCAGCCACCTCCCACCCCATCTTTATCCTCTCCCAACAGCCCTCAGGCACTTCTCATACAGCCCACCTGGGGGGAGGCGGATGGTGATGAACTGGGCAGAGCATCGGCATCAGGCAGGGTCCCAGTCCTACCACCACTGGCTGTGCAGCTTTGGGCAAGTTATTTGATATCTCTGAGCCCCAGTTTTCTCATTTCTTAAACAGAAGGAGTAGTATGTACGCTGCTGAGTTACGTGGAGGATTAACAGTAATGTTTGTACCTTACCTGGTGCAGAGTAGAAGCCAGGTGTCTCCTCCTTTCTAACACTAGGGTCCAGCCTCAGGAGAGGGCGTGGGGCCTGGGGCAGCCCCACTGATGGGGCTGGGGGTGGAGCTAGACGAGGAAGGGGAAGCAAGTGCTTAGGCTCAGTCCTGTCTGATTCTTTGCGACCCCCATGGATTGTCGCTCGCCAGGCTCCTCTGTCCATGGGATTTTTTCCAGGCAAGAATACTGGAGCAGAATGGGTTGCCATTTCATCCTCCAGGGGATCTTCCTGACCCAGGGATTGAACTCACATCTCCTGCATTGCAGGCGGATTCTTTACTGCTGAGCCATGGGGGAAACCCCAGGGGATGCAGGTCCCAGACCCAAAAGGGGAGTGGGGAGAGGCCCAGGCCCCTGCTGGTAATAAGCCCCGCCCACTCAGGAGGATTGCAGAGGTGCTTTCTGACCCCACGCCTTGGACCCCTGGAATGCATGTTGCTCAGCCCAGCGCTGCCAGGTGGGGTGGGACACGGACCCCAGCGCTGGCTCCCCAGGGCTGCTGCCATCCTGACCACTACCCTCAGGCCTCCATGCTCAGTTCCCAGGGCCATTGCTCTCGGGCCCATAAACCAGTGCATAGTTGAAACTTTCAGAGCCAGGACCTCACTGTCCTGGAAGGGCAGGGAGAAGGCTAGGGACCAACTCCTTGGGCTATGTGTCTGACAATTCCCCAGGTGGGGTGGACTCCGAGATGTAGTCCAGCAGACTCCCTCGTTTATGGAAAAAGATTAAGGAGCCAGATGGATGGGATAGCTGAGCTGGAAGCCCCTTAGGGATCAGCCCAGAGAGGTTCAGTGACTAACTTGAAGTCACATAGCAAATTGAGGACAGAGTTAGGACTGGAATTCAGGTCAAAGGATGCCCGCTGCAAAGCGTATTTAGTTTGGACCAGCTTCTGCTCGGTGAGAATGAAGGCGGTTGGGGTGGGGAGAGACTGAAACGAGAGTTAGCTCTGAAGTGTGGGGTGGCGGGCAGGACCCAAGGGGGCAGGGAAGATACTGGCAGGTGGGAGAGGCAGTGGACTCTGAACCCCAGGTCACAGAGGGATGGCCAAAGTGACTTCCAGGGAAAAGGAATCTTATTGATGTCTCACAGGAGGTGAGTACTGACTATTTTCCAGGCACTGTTCTGAGCCTCTAATGCAGATTCACTCACCAATTGCCTCAGAGCCCAGAAGATCAGGCTTTTCTGACTCCTGCTTTGCCGAAGGGGAATCTGGGGTTTATAGAGGTTAAGTGACAGGTCCAAGGTCTCACAGCAGGAGGTAGATGGGCTGTGAAAACCCAGATGTATCTGACTCTAAAGTCAGATCTCTCAGCCACTGCCTCCAAACTGCCACATTTTCGCAGTTTTATCAGCCCCATTTCACAGATACGGAAATCAAGGCCCATGGGCTGGTAGAATTTTTCCCGGGTCTGGCCTGACCTCTGATGCCAGCTTCACTTCCCTTCCCTCGGGCCCCTCTAGCTGCTTCCGGAGATCTGGAAGGTCAACTTCACCCTCCTGGGCCACCAAATCTTCTTCAACGAGCAAGGGGACCTGTCTCTGCACCTGGAGATCATCCAGTGGCAATGGGACCTGAGCCAGAACCCTTTCCGGAGCGTCGCCTCCTACCAGCCGTCCAAGCGGCGGCTGAAGCACATCCATGACATCTCCTGGAACACCCCCAACAACACGGTCAGCCTCAGGGGGCATGGGGGCGGGGCCTGGGGTGGAGCACCAGGGCTGGAGCTGGGGTGGGAGGGCCCTTTGACCTGCATTCATTATTGATAAGTGGGGGCATCTCTATGTGTGGGTGTATTGTCTGGGGTCCTGGCCTTCTTCCCCTGACAGAGAACTGCCCAACGTCAGGGCTTTCTGGCTCCTCAGGGCCAAGGGGCTCAGGACATGTGTGTATTAAAGACTGCAACTCTCACAGCACCCCCGGAAAATAGATGCTGTTGTTGTTCAGTTGCCCAGTCATGCTCGACTCTTTGTAGCCCCATAGACTGCAGCTTGCCAGGCTTCCCGGTCCATCACCATCTCCTGGAGCTCGCTCAAACTCACAGCCCCTGGGTCAGTGATGCCATCCAGCCATCTCATCCTCTGTCGTCCCCTTCTCCGCCTCTTCTGTTTTATGCGTTAGAAAACTGAAGGCAGAGTGGTTGGTGACCCGCCTAAGGCCACACAGCTTGCCTGTGTCTCTCTCTACACCCTGTCGAGGAATACTCACCTTCTGGCAATGATAGCTCTGCTGTCCGCCGTGGCTGACGTCTGTCAGTCTAAACTCTTTGGTTTTACCCTCTTTCTGTAAGAAGCTGTCAGAACGCTGCAGGGGTGGAGAGGGTAGAGGCCGAGCCCTGTGGGGTGAGGGAGGGCATCTAAAAGCTCTGCAGAGGCCTCGTCACTCTCCCCACCCCCACCTGACCCCCTTTCCAGAAGCTTTGGGTGGTGCTAGTTCCTGAGCTTCTCGGGGATTTTCATGGAGTACATTGGGTTGATGTCTTTATTCGTTTGCTGGGACTGCCATCACAAAGGACCACAAACTTGGGGCTTAACCTGCAGAAATGTATTGTCTCCCAGTTCCGGAGGCTGGAAGCCCCAGATCAAGGTGTTAGAAGGTTGAAGCCTCCTATCCCAGGCCTCTCTGTCTGGCTGCTGGTGACCGCTGGTCCTTGCCGGCTTTCCTGGGCTCCTGCCACATCACTCCATCTCTGCCTCTATCTTCAGGTGGCGTTCTCCCCGTGGGCAGGTCTGTCTCCAAGTCTCCCCTTTTTATAAAGACATCAGTCATGCTGGAGTTGATCCCCACCCTCTTCCAGGATGACGTCATCTCAGCCAGTTACATCTGCAATGGTCCTATTTCCCCTGGAGTTTGCAGCTCTCTTGTTAGGTGCATATAGGTTTGTAATTATTATATCTTCTTGATGGATTGACTCTCTTATAAATATAAATATCCTTCTGTCCCTTAGTAAACATTTTTGTTTGTGTTCTCTGCCCCTCGCCCCCGGCTTCCTTTGAGATTTTATCTTTTTTTAATTTGAATATTTTTAGTAGTTTGAATATATGTAGCAGCTTGGCTATTGCGTGTGTGCGTTGTTGCTTCAGTTCAGTTCAGTCAGTCATCAGTCGTGTCGGACCCTCTGAGACCCCATGGACTGCAGCACGCCAGGCCTCCTTGTCCATCACCAACTCCCAGAGCTTACTCAAACTCATGTCCATTGAGTCATGATGCCATCCAACCATCTCATCCTCTGTCGTCCCCTTCTCCTCCTGCCCTCAATCTTTCCCAGCATCAGGGTCTTTTCAAATGAGTCAGCTCTTCGCATGAGTTGGCCAAAGTACTGGAGTTTCAGCTTCAGCATCAGTCCTTCCAATGAACACCCAGGACTGATCTCCTTTAGGATGGACTGGTTGGATCTCCTTGCAGTCCAAGGGACTCTCAAGAGTCTTCTCCAACACCACAGTTCAAAAGCATCAGTTCTTCTTGATGCTCAGCTCTTCTTGCGCTCAGCTTTCTTTATAGTCCAACTCTCACATCCATACATGACCACTGGAAAAACCATAGCCTTGACTAGATGGACCTTTGTTGACAAAGTAATGTCTCTGCTTTTTAATATGCTGTCTAGGTTGGTCATAACTTTTCTTCCACGGAGTAAGCGTCTTTTAATTTCATGGCTGCAATCACCATCTGCAGTGATTTTGGAACCCCAAAAAATAAAGTCAGCCACTGTTTCCACTGTTTCCCCATCTATTTCCCATGAGGTGATGGGACCAGATCCGATGATCTTAGTTTCCTGAATGTTGAGCTTTAAGCCAACTTTTTCACTCTCCTCTTTCACTTTCATCAAGAGGCTCTTTAGTTCTTCTTCCCTTTCTGCCATAAGGGTGGTGTCATCTGCATATCTGAGGTTATTGATATTTCTCCTGGCAATCTTGATTCCAGCTTGTGCTTCCTCCAGCCCAGCATTTCACACGATGTACTCTGCATATAAGTTAAATAAGCAGGGTGACAATGTACAGCCTTGACGTACTCCTTTTCCTGTTTGGAACCGGTCTGTTGTTCCATGTCCAGTTCTAACTGTTTCTTCCTGACCTGCATACAGGTTTCTCAAGAGGCAGGTCAGGTGGTCTGGTATTCCCATCTCTTTCAGAATTTTCCAGAGTTTATTGTGATCCACACAGTCAAAGGCTTTGGCATAGTCAATAAAGCAGAAATAGATGTTTTTCTGGAACTCTTTTGCTTTTTCGATGATCTAGTGGATGTTGGCAATTTGTTCTCTGGTTCCTCTGCCTTTTCTAAAACCAGCTTGAACATTTGGAAGTTCACAGTTCATGTACTGCTGAAGCCTGGCTTGGAGAATTTTGAGCATTACTTTACTAGCGTGTGAGATGAGTGCAATTGTGCGGTAGTTTGAACATTCTCTGGCATTGCCTTTCTTTGGGATTGGAATGAAAACTGACCTTTTCCAGTCCTGGGGCCACTGCTGAGTTTTCCAAATTCACTGGCATATTGAGTGCAGCACTTTCACAGCATCATCTTTCAGGATTTGAAATAGCTCAACTGGAATTCCATCACCTCCACTAGCTTTGTTTGTAGTGATGCTTTCTAAGGCCCACTTGACTTCACATTCCAGGATGTCTGGCTCTAGGTGAGTTATCACACCATTGTGATTATCTGGGTCATGAAGATCTTTTTTGTATAGTGCTTCTGTGTATTCTTGCCACCTCTTCTATTAAGAAGCTTCTTCAGCTTCTGTTAGGTCCATAACATTTCTGTCCTTTATTGAGCCTATTTTTGCATGAAATGCTCCCTTGGTATCTCTGATTTTTTTGAAGAGATCTCTAGTCTTTTCCATTCTATTGTTTTCCTCTATTTCTTTGCACTGATCACTAAGGAAGGCTTTCTTATCTCTCCTTGCTGTTCTTTGGAACTCTGCATTCAAATGGGTATATCTTTCTTTTTCTCCTTTGGTTTTCACTTCCCTTCTTTCCACAGCTATTTGTAAGGCCTCCTCAAACAGCCATTTTGCCTTTTTGCATTTCTTTTTCTTGGGGATGATCTTGCTCCCTGTATCCTGTACAATATCACAAACTTTTGTCCATAGTTCATCAGGCACTCTATCAGATTTAGTCCCTTAATCTATTTCTCACTTCCACTGTATAATCATAAGGGATTTGATATAGGTCATACCTGAATGGCGTAGTGGTTTTCTTTACTTTCTTCAAT
Organism: Dama dama; assembly: GCF_033118175.1. Lineage (NCBI taxonomy): Eukaryota > Metazoa > Chordata > Mammalia > Artiodactyla > Cervidae > Dama > Dama dama. The sequence goes on along the minus strand of NC_083688.1, from coordinate 2,384,821 downwards.
TTAAGTCTGAATTTGGCAATAAGGGGTTCATGATGTGAGCTACATTCATCTCCCGGTCTTGTTTTTGCTGACTGTATAGAGCTTCTCCATCTTTGACTGCAAAGAATATAATCAATCTGATTTTGGTGTTGGCCATCTGGTGATGTCCATGTGTAGAGTCTTCTCTTGTGTTGTTGGAAGAGGGTGTTTGCTATGACCAGTGCATTCTCTTAGCAAAACTCTATTAGCCTTTGCCCTGCTTCATTCTGTACTCCAAGGCCAAATTTGCCTGTTACTCCAGGTGTTTCTTGATTTCCTACTTTTGCATTCCAGTCCCCTATAGTGAAAAGGACATATTTTTTGGGTGTTAGTTCTAAAAGGTCTTGTAGGTCTTCATAGAACCATTCAGCTTCAGCTTCTTCAGTGTTACTGGTTGGGGCATAGACTTGGATTACCGTGATATTGAATGGTTTGCCTTGGAAACGAACAGAGATCACTCTGTCATTTTTGAGACTGCATCCAAGTACTGCATTTCGGACTCTTTTGTTGACCATGATGGCTACTCCATTTCTGCTATGGGATTCCTGCCCACAGTAGTAGAGATAATGGTCATCTGAGTTACATTCACCCATTCCAGTCCATCTTAGTTCACTGATTCCTAGAATGTCAACGTTCACTCTTGTCATATCCTGTTTGACCACTTCCAATTTGCCTTGATTCATGGACCTAACATTCCAGGTTCCTATGCAATATTGCTCTTTACAGCATCGGACCTTGCTTCTATCACCAGTCACATCCACATTTGGGTGTTGTTTTTGCTTTGGCTCCATCCCCTCATTCTTTCTGGAGTTATTTCTCCACTGATCTCCAGTAGCATATTGGGCACCTACCGACCTGGGGATTTCCTCTTTCAGTATCCTATCATTTTGCCTTTTCATACTGTTCATGGGGTTTTCAAGGCAAGAATACTGAAGTGGTTTGCCATTCCCTTCTCCAGTGGACCACATTCTGTCAGACCTCTCCACCATGACCCGTCCGTCTTGGGTGGCCCCACACGGCATGGCTTAGTTTCATTGAGTCAGACAAGACTGTGGTCCTGTGATCAGATTGGGTAATTTTCTGTGACTGTGGCTTCAGTCTGTCTGCCCTCTGATGCCCTCTCTCAGCGTCTACCATCTTACTGGGGTTTCTCTTACCTTGGATGTGTGGTATCTCTTCATGGCTGCTCCAGCAAAGCGTAGCTGCTATTCCTGACCTTGGACGTGGGGTATCTCCTCTCGGCCGCTCACCGCTCCAGCAGTGTACAGCCAGGATAATTTTTATACAACCCGAATCTAATCAGGCCACTCCCAATCAAGAAACGTGCATGGCTGAGGCCCCCTGACCCTACATTTTTAGTGACTTAGTCCAACCTCCCACCCTCCCCAGCCTCTCCCAGAGCATCCTGGCTTCAAGTAGGCTTAGACCCGCCCTTTTTCTGAAAATGCCAACCCCAGCCTCTCCTCCACCCCCTTGCTCTTACTGTTTCCTCTACTTGTAATTCATTCATGTAATAAACAGTCATTGGAGGCCTCCTCTGTTCTAAGGAATACAGCAGTAAAACCTATAGATGTGGCCACTGCCTGCCGGCTCTTGTCACCCGGCAACCCTGCCCCTCCATAAAGACCGCGTTAAGTAGGACTCCTGGTGGCAAGTGACAGAAAGTGATATAAATAAAAAGTTAACTTATTGCCTTGCGTCATGGAAGACTCCAGGGTTGACCGTGAGTGGGGATGTGACTCTGAAGCCTCAGCTTCAGGCAAGGCGGGATCCAGGGGCTCATTCTCCCCATCTCCCAGATCCTTCCTCAGACATGTTCTCCACATCCCCACCCACCCCCCAACCCCCCGGAAATGAGAGGCCTGCTGGGAGCTCCAGAGTCACACCCTGTTCACTCAGCAACCTCGGGAGGTCTCCATCTCAGCAGCTGAGTGTTGTCTCCTGAAGAAGGTAGATTAGGTCTTTGCTGGGCAAAGCTAAGAGCATCTCTATGACCGTCCAGTACCAACGGCAGTCCTGGCACCTGCCCCTCCCCAACAGGGCCAGTTTCCCTCCCCGGAGCATCCTTCTAGGGGTGAGACGGGGAGAGGAGGGGCCCGGGGAGCGGGAAGGAGCACTCAGGGTCTTCTGTCCTCCCCCCCCAGGTCCCTGTGTCCATGTGCTCCAAGAACTGCCAGCCTGGGCAGAAGAAGAAGCCGGTGGGCCTCCACCCCTGCTGCTTCGAGTGCATTGACTGCCTCCCGGGCACCTTCCTCAACCAGACCTCAGGTGTGACTCCAGGCCCACACGCGCGCCCTGCACCTGCCCTGCCCTCAGGGGTCTCCCTCAGGCCTCTCGCCCTTGCAGGGTCTTGGCGGTCTCCCCCGGGACACGTGTCCAAGGACGGGGACTATGTATTTCCCACCAGAGGATGAGATCTTGGAAAGAAAGAATTACAGTTGTTAGGCTCTGAGTCAAGGAGTCAGTGAGAGTTGCTCAGTCATGTCCGACTCTTTGCGACCCCATGGACTAGACAGTCCACGGAATTCTCCAGGCCAGAATACTGGAGGCGGTAGCGTTTCCCTCCTCCAGGGGATCTTCCCAACCCAGGGATCGAACCCAGGTCTCCCGCATTGCAGGTGGATTCTTTACCAGCTGAGCCAACAGGGAAGGCCAAGAATACTGGGGTGGGTAGCCTATCCCTTCTCCAGAGGATCTTCCCGACCCAGGAATTGAACCAGGGTCTCCTGCACTGCAGGCGGATTCTTTACCAACTGAGCGAATCAAGGAGACCTTGGTTCTAATCCTGCCTCTGTAACTTCTGGCTTTGTGACTTTAACTGGCTGACCCTCAGTTTCCTCATCTGTGAAATGGGGTTGCTGTGAGGGGTTGATGAGCCGGGGGGGGTGTGAGGGACTCGGTGAGCGTTGGTGGCCCGTAGCTCTGTCTCCCTTTGGTGGGGACCTGGCCGGGTGCAGCCCTGGAGAAGGTGGATGCTGAGAAGGCGGGTTTAGCTGACGGGAGCTGCCCTGGGCTCTTGCAGATGAATTTGACTGCCAGCCCTGCCCAAGCTCCGAGTGGTCCCACAGGAAGGACACCTCCTGCTTCAAGCGGCAGCTGGCTTTCCTTGAGTGGGACGAGGCCCCCACCATCGCCGTGGTCCTGCTGGCCGCCCTGGGCTTCCTCAGCACCCTGGCCATCATGATCATCTTCTGGAGGCACGTTCAGACGCCCGTGGTCCGCTCGGCGGGAGGGCCCATGTGCTTCCTGATGCTGGCGCCGCTGCTGATGGCGTACATGGCGGTCCCCGTGTACGTGGGGCCGCCCACAGTGTCCTCCTGCCTCTTCCGCCAGGCCTTCTTCACGCTCTGCTTCACCGTCTGCATCTCCTGCATCACCGTGCGCTCCTTCCAGATTGTCTGTGTCTTCAAGATGGCCCGACGCCTCCCACGTGCCTACAGCTGCTGGGGCCGCTACCACGGGCCCTATGTCTTCGTGGCGTCTGTCATGATGCTGAAGATGGTCATTGTGGCCAGCAACATGCTGGCCACGACCACCATGCCCACCACCCGCGTGGACCCCGATGACCCCAGGATCTTGATCTTGTCCTGCAACCCCAACTACCACCGGGGGCTGCTGATCAACACCAGCCTGGACCTGCTCCTGTCCGTGCTGGGCTTCGGCTTCGCCTACACGGGCAAGGAGCTGCCCACCAACTACAACGAGGCCAAGTTCATCACCTTCTGCATGATCTTCTACTTCTCCTCCTCCGTCTTCCTCTGTACCTTCATGGCTGTCTACAGCGGGGTGCTGGTCACCATCCTGGACCTCTTGGTCACCGTGCTCAACCTCCTGGGCATCAGCCTGGGCTACTTCGGCCCCAAGTGTTACATGATTCTCTTCTACCCGGAGCGCAACACGCCGGCCTACTTCAACAGCGTGATTCAGGGCTACACCATGCGGAAGGACTAGTGCTCCATCGTCTGCCCTCTGGGACGTGGGCCTCAGCGTCGGGAGACGGAGGCCAGGGGGCTTGCTCGTTCAACTCCAGGTGGACCCCAGGTGGTTGCAGGAAGCTGCCCTCGCCTGTTACCACCTGGCCCCGGTCTCTGGTTGGCTGTCCCTCCAAGGTTCTCTGCGTCCTGGCCGTCCTTACCCACCCAGTGATGGACGCCTTTGTTCCTTTCCCTCGCGCTGTTTAGCTTGTAAGGTGCTGTGCCCCATCCTGGAAAACCACCCAAGGTGACCTGCTGGCTTCCAAGGACGGAGTCCAGCTTGGCGGCCAGCAGCGCCATCTGGTGGTCATAGTAAGTTCCTGCAGGTTCCGGCTGCTGACTCCCAGTGAAGGGATGCCTGCTGGTGGGCTGGGGTTAGCGAGGGGCAGATGGGAGCTCAGAAAGTGCCGCCCGGCCTCGCTCACTCGCTGTGCTGTCCGTGTGTCTGTGTCTCATCCCCCAGATTCTCCCGGAGCTTGAGTCCCTGGCCTCTCTGTTATCTCTGAGTACAGCCAGGTACATAAATGCTTGTGAATAAACCTTACTTGGGTGAAACAAATGAGTTTCCTCCTTGTTTTCCAGAGGTCCCCTGAGGACAGAGATGTGGATTCGGAGATCTTGGTTTCAATCCCAGCGTTGCTACTGTGGGTGTGTGCGTGCGTGCTAAGTCGTTTCAGTCTCGTTTGGCTCTTTGCGACCCCATGGACTCTAGCCCGCCAGGCCCCTCTGTCCATGGGGATTCTCCAGGCAAGAACACTGGAGAGGGTTGCCATGCCCTCCTCCAGGGGATCTTCCCGACCCAGGGATTGAACCCGCGTCTCCTGTGGCTCCTGCATTGATTGGCAGGCAGATTCTTAACCACTAAGCCACCTGGGAAGCCCTAAGTGCATACAGTAGGTACACAATCAATGCCAACCATTGCAAATCCGCGTCACCAGAACCGTCAGGGACAAAATAAGGCTGTTTCCTTCTCATACCCCAGTGTCCATGGTATATGGGCTTCCCAGGTCGCGCTAGTGGTAAAGACCCACCTGCCAGTGCAGGAGACGTAAGAGACTGGAGTTTGATCCGCGGTTGGGATGGGTCCCAGATGGGAATAAAGGCGACTCAAAGAGGCTATGAAGTGTCCCCAGCCCCGCACAGCTTACCCCTGGAACCTGACCTTCTGTGCAGTGAGACCCAGAACGCTCTGCCTGCAAAGCTGGTGGAGGGGGACCTTTTCATGTAGGCTGGGGTCGGGGGGCAGTGTGGTGTGCTGGGGCGGGGGGGCTTCAGAGTTTAGGGAGACGGCTGGTGAGTGTAGTGACCAGGGAAGACCTTGGGGGAAGCTGACATTTTAAAAGAGCCTTAAAGGACAGAAAAAGCTTGGGAAGGCAGGAAGTTTGAGTTGGGGTGGGGAGGAATCGGGGGGCGGGCAGGCAGGCTGCAGAGCGAAGCCTGGGCAAAGGGAACAAGTGGCTGGTTGTAAGGACCAGGCGCGGAAGGGGCTAGGTGTGGGGGACCCTGACCTTGTCTTCCCTGCTGGCCGCTGCTGTGTCCCCTGCGTGGGCTGGCCTGCTCCTCTCCTCAGGCTGCCTGGGGTTGCCCTTCACCTCTGTGACCAGCCTTCGCTCCCTGCATCCCTGGGGTCAGCTTGTGGGCTGGAGACTGCAGCAAGAAGACGCAGGGACGGGCCGTCGGCGTGACCACCCCTTCTCTGTCCCCTCCACTTGCCTCCGCTGGGAGCCCGGCATCTTGGGTGAGCCCACCTAGGGCCCTGAGCGTCCAAGGAGCAGCTCTGCACTGCCTGTTCCGGGACGTGTCTCTGTCTTGGCCTCCTCGCCCTGGGGACCAGCTCGTCAGGGGCTCAGAGAGTTTTAAGCTCTTAATTCTCTTTTCTAGCAAGCTTCTGACGCTTTGGTTTAAACACTGCTTCTAAGAGATAATGACCTCATTTTCCTGGTTCTGCCTTCCAGACCACCATTAGAGACAGAATCCTGGAATCACCCCGACCTCAGAGGTATCTGCTCCTCACCTCCTCCTGTAGCTACCCCAAGCTGAGATCTTAACCCCTGCTTGTTCCCCTCCAGTGATGGGAGGCTCATTGAGGACAATGCTGGTTGTTAGAAAATTCTTCTTAGAGTGAATGAAAACCCAGCTCTCTGGGATTTCAAAACATCGATGGTTGCTAGTTTTATCCTTTGGGACCACACATTAGACTCATTCTTTGTTCTCAGGGAGGTCTTTTGTATGTAATAGCAAAAAGAATTGCCTTTGAAGGAGCACCTGCTGGGTGTTAGGCGCTTCATACGTGTTATCTGTAATCCCCATGATGACCCTGCCTGATTGGTACCAGTGACCCTCACTGGCCACGTGCTGATACCTCCCAGCATCCCTCCCTCCCTCCCTCCCTGGCAGCCCCCAGACTCCCAAGGGAGTTCTATGTGGTTCTAGGGAAGCCAACTCTGTGTCCTGGCTCTGGAGGTCGGAGCGGGTGACCCAGGCCAACCAATCCACACACACCCTTCCCTTGGCTGCAGGGATTGGCTCTGGGGTGGACAAGTGACCTGGGTTGGTCCAATCAGAATGACTCTCAGGACATTTGCTGGGACAGAGTCTTTCTTTATTTTTTTATTTTATTTTATTTTTTTTTCAGAGTCTTTCTTTAGGAGCCAGCAAGGCTGTCGACCCAGGAGCCAGGGGCATTTCTTGCAGGGCTGCAAGGCAAGTCAGTCTTAGAGGCCAAGTGGAAGGATGGAAAAAGTGGGTCCTTGGAAACTGTTGAGACGATGGATCTTGCCTACATGCAGCCCCACCTCTGAGATCTCCCATTTCACGAGTCCATTAAAGTCCATTATCGTTCAAGATAGTCTGAGTTGGGTTTCTGTTCCTTGTAACCCAAAGCATCCTTACCCTCCCAGAGAGGAAACTGAAGCTCAGAGAGGTTGATTTTTAACTTGCCCAGGGTCACCAACTTGTCAGTGAAGGAGCTAGGGTTTGGGTTCAAGGAGTAATTGAGGGGTACAGCTCTTGTGTCCTCCCTGGATTGTTTCTTTTCCTTTTTTTGGGGGGGGGGGGTCTGAAATTTCTTAACTGGAACTTCCCTGGTGATCCAGTGATTAAGAATCTGCCTGCCGATGCTGGGAACATGGGTTCAATCCCTGGTCCGGGAAGATCTCACATGCCACAGGGTAGCTAAGTCCATGCACCGTGACCGCTGAAGCCCAAGTACCCTAGAGCCTGTGCTCGCCGACAAGAGAAGCCCGCACACCTCAGAGGGGAGGGGGCCCTGCTCCCCGCAGCCAGAGAGCCCACACGCGGCAACAGACCGTCACAGCCAAGGATGAATGAAAGAATGAATGAAGAGAAACAGATAAATAAACAAAGGTTCCCGATTGCTCGTAGGACCTGCTCGTGACCACGGGGCGGACCTCTCCTGCGGTCCTCCCCTTAGTCTCTGCCCTGTAACCCTCTCTCCGTGAGGACCTCTTCACCTTCCCTCTCCGAGGCCCCTGTAGTCCCTCCCTAAATCCACACTCTGGCCAACTGAGTGGCGTCTCCTTAAGCCAATCACAGTCACGGGCCTTCCCAGCTCGGAGACCTTCTGTGACCCCCCAGCGCCTGTGCGATCACTTCAGTCCCTCTGTGCGCCGATCGGACCCTCAAAGCCCGGACCCCGTGCACGCCTCCAGTTTCATCTCCAGGGGCCATTGTCTCTGCGGCCAGCCAGGCGAGGCGGGCTTGGAGGGCGGGTGGGCCCGAAATGGGGATGGGGAGATGAGCCGGGCTTGAGAGTGGGAGGTGAGCTGTGGGGTTGGGGGGAAGGGGGTGAGGGCAGAGAGAGAGGAGAGAGAGAGAGAGGACAGAAGACAGGAGGGAGGAGGGGGAGAGGGGGAGAGAGAGACAGAGAGAGACAGAGAGAGAGACAGAGAGACAGAGAGAGACCAGGCCTAGAGAGGCAGAGCAGGGAGCCTGCCCCGCCGCGTGGCTCTGGGCGAGCGGCCTCCCAGGGTCAGTCCTGTTCTGTGACTTGGGGACCGGTCCCAGGGCCGCATGAGGATGGCGTGCGCTGTCCTGTGGAGCTCCCAGCGGGATGCCTGGCAGAGCCCAGTGGGTGGAGGGAGCCTGGGCTTGGACCGAAGAGGGGGCTTGCAGGGCTTCTGAAGGGAGGGGGCGGGCCCCGTGCTCTGAGAGAGGAGGCGGGGAGGCCCCTTCAGGAGCACGTCCTGGTGAGTGAGGACACAGCCAAGCCCATAGTGGCCAGGGACGTGGGGCCGCCCAGGGCTCCTGGGGGCCGGCCTGGACCTGGGGGATGAGGGGCTCCCGGTTCGGGGGACCGCTGGCTGGGGAAGCTGTGGGTGGGTGGGTCCGTCCCACCTAAGACTCAGAAGGGGCCCAGAAGGCATTCACATCCCTGCTTGTTCGGGGCAGGCCCAAGCCCCAGCCTGGTGCCCGGCACTGACCCGCTGTGTGCAGGCCTCCTGGGCACTGCTGGAGGGAACTGGCAGAGGCTTGTGATGTCCTGGGGGTTGGGAGCACTGGGGTGGGTCGCCCCTCAGCTCCGCACATAACCAGAAGCGGATTCTCTCCGGTTCTCTGGGAGCGGGGGATGAGACTGACTTTCCCTGGGTCTCACACCCCCTGACACACCCCGAGACCCCCCCCAGGAGGCCCTGCAACCTGCCCCCGTTGAGGACTGTGCTGTGGGCCAGGGAGGAGGGCCGGGCCCCCCATGCCCCTTCTGCCAGGAAGACAGGCACGCGGAGTTTTCCGCACGGTAATGCACGGGCCCATCTGCTTCCAGTTAGCAGCTCCGGGGGCGCCTAATTGGCAGATCAAACCATTCGATGTTCCACGTCAGATAAGTAGTCAGGAGAGCCCCAGCAGACTCTGACACTTTTTGGACGGAGCCCAGGGCCTGTGTTGACCACCGCGGGGCCCGGGGTGCTAATGTAAACCAGACCCGCGGTGCACAGAAGCGGCAGGATATTAGCAAGTGTCAAAAGGCTTTGAAGAGCCCGGGCAGATGCACCGTTTGCTGCCCCTGTGTGCAGGAGGGGTGCCTGGGCTCCTGAAACATAAGCGTGGGCTCGTTTCCCTGTAAATGGGGAGGGAAGGGCTCTCAGAGGGTGGCATCCCAGCACCGCTGTGGCTGGGGGTGTCCGAGAGCAAGTGGTCCTGCCCTGGGACGGCACACGGTGGAAGGCTACGGGCTCCAAGAGGGGAGACCTCGGTTCTTACCCCCTGCCTGAGCTGCAGTGGGCCACAGGACATAAAGGGACGGGCTCCAGCCGTGTGACTTTGGGCAGGTGTGGTTCCCCCTCAGAGCCTCAGCTTCACCATCTGTAAAATGGGAGAACAGCCGTCCTGTCTCATTCAAGGTGGATGGATTCCATTCAGATCCCAGCTTTTCCTGTTACCACCTTGGACGCGGCACTTAATGTGTCAGGGCTTCACTACCCTCATCTGTGAAACAGGGTTAATATTGGGTTGGCCAAAACATTCATTTGGGTTTTCTGAAAGATATTATGGAACAAGCCACATGAACTTTTTGGCCAACCCGATAATAGGAACCATCTTATCAAGGTTGCTCTGGGGGTCAGGTGAGATAACGCAGGTGAAGGGTGCAGGCTGTGCCCGGCCCGTGGTAACTGCTGTGTGAAGGCTAGCTGTTGTACCAGTCAGTGTTTGCTGGGTTATGCTGTGTGACAAACATCCCCAGGGCCTCATTGGTTTACAAAAGCAAAGATTTCTTTCTTTTTCGCATTATGAGGGAGCTGTGGGCTGGTCTCAGCTCTTCTCCCTGTATCTTGTTTCCGGGATCCGGGCTGGAGGAGCAAGCCTGCTCTGAAAAAGGCAACTGTCACGGCAGAGTGAAGAGCTGAGGCAGAAAGCAGTGTGCCTCTGCTTGCGGGGGCGTGTGTTACTCGTGCTCACATTGCACTGGCCAAAGCAAGTCACATGGCCCGGCCTGACACTGATGGACCATGTAAGGGTTGTGATTATGGTCGATGCACGGGCCATGGAGATGTGGAGGCGGAAATTGTCATTCAGTTCAGTCACTCAGTCATGTCTGACTCTGCGACCCCGTGGACTGCAGCACGCCAGGCCTCCCTGTCCATCACCAACTCCCAGAGTCCACCCAAACTCATGTCCATCGAGTCGGTGATGCCATCCAGTCGTCTCATCCTCTGTCGTCCCCTTCTCCTGCCCTCAATCTTTCCCAGCATCAGGGTCTTTTCTAATGAGTCAGCTCTTCACATCATGTGGTCAAAGTATTGGAGTTTCAGCTTCAGCATCAGTCCGTCCAATGAACACCTGGGGCTGATTTCCTTTAGGATGGACTGGTTGGATCCCCCTGCAGTCCAAGGGGCTCTCAAGAGTCTTCTCCAACACCACAGTTCAAAAGCATCAATTCTTCGGTGCTCAACTTTCTTCATAGTCCAACTCTCATATCCATACATGACTACTGGAAAAACCATAGCCTTGACTAGACGGACCTTTGTTGGCAAAGTAATGTCTCTGCTTTTTAATATGCTGTCTGGGTTGGCCATTACGCAGATGCTTTATCTCAGTTTGGTTTCAGATTGTGGCAAAAAGGTGAGCTTTTCACACTCTGTCAATAGCGTGCCTCCCTTCCCCTTTTGGTACCCTCACCCAGTCTGTCAGATCCCTCCTGACCCATCCTGCTGTAGGGAAAACCTCACAGAATAAATTCACAAGAGGTGAAAGTCACTATTTGTCTTAAAGGAACGCTGAGGGTGATGGGTGGCACATTGCACGTGGTAGAATTAGGTGCCGGCCAGAAGGCGGTTTTGCCAAGCAGGCTTTCCTAGCACCTGGGTGGAAGTACAGGCCTGTACTTCCTGAAGAGGATTGATTTCTTAAAAATATTTACTTATTTGTTTGGCTAGACAGGGTCTCCTCTGTGGCACAAGGGATCTTCCCTGTGGCTCGTGGGATTTTGGTCTTTTTCAGTTGTGGTGTGCAGGATTTTAGCTGCAGCATGTGAACACCAGTTGTAACACACAGAATCTAGTTCCCTGATCAGGGATCGAACCCAGGCCCCCTGCATTGGGAGCTCGGAGTCTTAGCCACTTGACTGCCAGGGAAGCCCCCAGGTCTGCAGAGGCTCAGTGGGACCCGGTTATGCCTGGAACCTTAGCCCAGAGCTGAGCCGTCAACGAGGGTGAGGCCTGAGGGGAGGCTCACCCCCACGATTTTGCTTTGAACCATGACCCGGACTGTCTTGGCCAGAGACCTGGAAGACCTCCCTTGGGTTAGGGGGGGGTCCCTGAAATGAGCTCCTCTGCTTGTGACCCGCAGTCTCAGGGGAGGGCGGCCTTGCACACCTATGGACTCTGGACTGTGAGAGTCCTGCCCGGCCCCTGCTCCCAGCCCTGGAGCTGTTGCCCGCTGTCGTGCCAGGGCTGTTTCCCTGAACACGAATCACGAGCCCCCACGAGGCGAGAGGTCTCCCATCCCACCCAGCACATTTCCAGACCCCGGGAGGATCTGTTCATGGCTCTCTCGTGTTGGTGAGCTGGGGTGTTTGATGGAGGCGAACGGCAGCCGTGACAGAGACACCAGGGGCTACTTATGCACCTTTCCTGAGACCCGGCTGCTGTGTGTAGCGTTTCACGCCCGTCATCCTGTTTCATTCTCACAGTCACTACATGGGGGTTGTTATTATCCCCACTTTACAGATGGGAGAAGTGAGGCTCAGGGGAGTCTTCAGTCATTCATTTGGTAATAGACGGAGTTGATATTCGAATCTAGGTCTTCTGACTCTAAAATAAAAGTGGAAGTGATGCTTCTGGTGGTCAGGGTGGGGATAACATTGCAGTGACCTTTGTACTGATGCTGTGTTAACAAGTATCTAGCAATACAAACAATAGTTGCCACCGAGGAATCAGCTCTAGATTCAGAGCTGGTGGGGAGACCTGGAAGAGGGCAAACCTTCCGTATTAACACACGTGGCTCCTACCACATACATCATTTTGTTTCATCCTTATGACACCCTTGCAATGTATACCAAATTACATATTACAAACTACGTATTTTCTGAAGAGGAAACTACGTATTTTCAGAAAGGTGTAGTGACTGGCCCAAGGTCTTAGAGCAAGGGGGCAGCAGAGCCAGGGCTGAACCTGGAGTTGAGCTTGGTGATGATGGTGAACACAGCGGTCACAGTGCTGTCGGGGCAGTGATGTAAGTGACTGCTCCTCTCACGGTCAAGGAGAGTAGGTGGTGGCAACAGAGACCCCCAGACGCTTACACGCGGCAGGAGTTGTTTCTTTGCCATGTAACAGTCTGGAAGCGTGCAGTTGAGAACTAGTGGGCTACTCTGCCACACTCTACATGTGGATCCAACTCAGGGCCCAGTGTGGCTGCTCCAGCTCCCATCATCACATCTGCAGCCCAGCAGTGAAAAGGTAAGTGGGAAGACGACTACATGCTCATCCCTTTTCAGGAACAATCTGAAGGTGGCAGACGTAATTTTCTCTTACATGACGTTGGGCAGAATTTAGCCATCTGGCTACACCTTGCTATAAGGGAGGGAATGTGGTATTTAGTGGCATCTATTGTGGACACGGAAGGCATCACCCAGATCCCCCTTCAGTCTTTCCAATAGTCCTCAGTCCTCCCTAGAAATGGCTCCTGGCTGAAGAGAGCTGTCTTGCCTAAGGTTACACCCTCTTCCAGTGGGGAGTGGGAATCTCAAGGAAAGTCACGGCAGGTCTCCTTAGGTATGGTGCAGGACAGCTGTAGAGAAACATCCCCTCTGCATCCAGCATCTTCCTCTGCCCAATCCTACTTCTTTTGCTTCCTTCCCACAGGTGTCAATGCTGAGGGCTTGTCCCAGTAAACCTGCCCAGTTATCTCTGGGTCTGCTTCTGGGCAAACCCAGCCTGCATCCATCAAATACACTTGGGGGCTCTGTTGCAAGGGAAGTAGGGGAGAAGGCCTACTGATGGGCAGCAGGAACACTGGGATCATGGCTAAGTGCGGGGCTGTGAGAGTGTCCACAGCTGTGATGAAGGTGTCATTCATGAGACTAGTTGCCATGGTGATGGTGGTCTCGGCTATGATAGAGAGTGGGAAGCCATGATGTTAGAATGTTGTTATTTTTTACCTAGGATAGGCTTCCTGCCTGCTGGACCCCAAGTCTGAGAAGAAGAAGAAGACACTCCCTCCTGGCCTTCATCTCCCGAGGGGGTTCCTCTAAGGGCTCCTCTCTTCCCTTCCCTGATGTCCCATGTGGTCGAGGGTTAGTCCGTCTCCATGCTCCTCAGACCCCCGGTCCCTCTTTCGTCTAGTCGGCCTCAAGAATCACCCTGCTCTGCGTGGGGTCTCATCTATTGCTTCTGATCACTCATCCCAACTCGAGGTCCCTCCAGTCCTCCCAACTCTACTTCCCTGATGACTAACCGAGCCTTTTGGCCCTCCCTGGGGCCCGAGACTCAGCCTCACTCTCTCCAGCTAGATTTCTGAGTTCAGGGTCAGTTGCAGGGGGTCCCGTTTGCTCTCCAGGGTAATCGACCTAGATCCGGCTCAGTGGTGACAGAGGAAAGGTTGGCAAGGTGTGAACGGCAGTGATGGTGGTGATGGTGATGATAGCGCTGGTGGTGGCGGTGATTCTGTTGGTAGCGGTCCTCCTGGGGATGATGGCATCAATGCGGTGACGGTGGTACTGATGGTGCTGGTTGCATTTGTGATGTTGGTGATGATGGTGGTGGTGGTGATGGTGATTGCATTGGTGGTGTTGGCGGTGGTGATGGTCATGTTGGTGTTGTTGGTGAGGGTGATGATGGTGATGGTATTGATCGAACTGGTGAAGCTGGTGCTGATGGCGTTGGTTGTCATGGTGATGTTGTTGTTGTTGTTATTGTTGTTGTTGTTGGTGGTGGTGATGGTGATGAGGATGTTGATGCTGGCCCTTCCCTTCCGAGGGGGAATGTCTTCATTAAGTCTCTGATTTAGAGGCCAAAAGCCAAGGTCACGTGTCCTTCCTTACACCAGCAGTGTGTAGACCTCTCTCCGTCAGATCCGGGTCACTGGGGGCCCTTTCAGATTCTGACTAGACGGCAGCAGCCCAGGAGGGAATCATGCGGGGATGGAGCCCAGCAGACGAAGCTGTGTTTCTCGTCAGTCCCGTGTCCTCCACCCCATTCTCCAGAGAAGGGTGGGTGGGTGACCAGGCCCCGGGCCCTCTGTCACCGCAGTCCTTAGGGGCCGGGCCTTGGGCGGGTGGCACAGAGCAGAGACAGCCCTGGACAGGGGGTCAGAAAACTGGGTCTCAGTTCTGACTCCCAAGACACTGCAACAAGCCCCTTTGCTGCTCTGAGCCTCAGTTTCCCCTCCTGTATAACGGGGGGTTGAGCAGGAGCTGAGGGTCTCAACTGTCTCTTCCGAGGCACCAGGACTGCCTCTGGGGCCGTGGGGAAGCAGGCCTTCTGCATGGGGCTGCCTTAGTGACCCTGCCTGGGCAGGCCTGATTGACCGTCCACCCCGTGCGGAGTTCCATCACTTGGTCCAGAGGAGCGAGAGTGAAGGATCTGGTGGAGCCGGCTCCTTTACGGCTGAGGGCGGGTTCACTCACAGCCGCGTGGGTGTGTTCATCTTCAAAACAGGCCACGAAGAAGAGCTCGTCCAGCCTGACCCGCCCCTGGGCTCCGGGGACGCCCTTCTCGGGTCTCCCACCTTCTGCCCATGCTGCTTCTGTAGTTGATTAATTACACAGTGTCCAAAGTGCCCTTCCAAGCCTGCCTCAGGTCTTGCCACTTCCTTGCTCGAAACAGCTCCCGTCCCAGCAGAGGGAAGCCGAGCCCTGCGGGGCCCACAAGGCCTGGCCCTACCTCCCGGACTCATTCCTCCGGCTCCCCTCTGCTGGTCCTGCCCCGGTCACGCCAGCCCCCTTGTCGCTTCTCCAACACCGCAACCCGCACGGCCCACCTCAGTGCATTTGCACGGGCTTCTCGCTTGGCCTGGAAGACACGTCCACGGGCTAGTCCCCTCACCTCCTTCAGGTGTCCGCTCAAACACTCCCGCCTCAGTCACACCCCCGGAGCCTCCTTCCATTCCTAGTCACGCCCTCCGCCCGGGTCACCTGGGCGCCTCGTCTTGCCTCTCTGCTGTTTCTCCCCCGCAGCCTGTATCAAAATCTGGCAGGACGTGTCTTTGCTGACTTATTTATCTGTCTCCCCAGCAGAAGGGAGTTTTTTTTTTTACTTGTTTTAGTCTCTGCTATGCCTTCAGTACTTGGGATGGTGCTTGGCATATAGTAAGTGCTCGATAAACACTTTATGATGAGATTCTGGGTGTTTTCACACCCGCGTGGCAGTGGGGCATCAACACTGCTGAATGGATTCAAGATGCAAACGCTCCTCTGACCTGTATCCGGCAGTGGGGACGGAGGAGAGGGGCTTGGGCTGGGGGCTGCTGGCTCGGGGATGAGACCTGGGACAGTCACTTGGGCCTGATGTGAAGTTGGGCTGGTCAGTGCACCCAAGCTGAGGCTGCTTTCCTCAGCTGTGGATGGGATGAGAAGGATCCCTTCTGCAGGAGGATGGCCCCAAGTTCCTTAATAAACTGGTAATGGGTGTCTTCCCTGGTGGCTCAGATGATAAAGAATCCACCTGCAGTTCAGGAGACTTGGGCTTGATCCCTGGGTTGGGAAGATCCCCCAGAGAAGGGAATGGCAACCCACTCCGGTATTCTGGCCTGGAGAATTCCAGGGACAGAGGAGCCTGATGGGCTACAGACCATGGGGTCGCTGAGAGTTGGACAAGACTGAGCGACTAACGCTTTCACTTTCTCTAGGCTCAGTCAACATGAAGATCCAGGAGCCAAGGGAGAAAGGACTGGTTCATCATCACAGGGGCTTCCTGGTGGTCCAGTGGTTAAGTCTCCGTGCTTCCACTGCAGGGGGTGCAGGTTTGATCCCTAGTCGGGGAGCTGAGATCTCACATGCCAGGTGACGTGGCCAAAAAGCAACCCCCGCCCCAAACTGTTAATAAACAGTGGCTCCTAGGTTCTGATCACTGCTATTACAGATCCCTCAGCCCCTTAAGAGCTATGACATCGTGACTTGAAAGGAGGGAGGCAGGGTTGGCCTAGGACCGGGCTCAGGAACCTGGCAGAAGCTGCCTTGGCCCAGGCCTCCCGCACCTCTTTCATCAGCTTCCACTCTAGGAGGGAGGCCTGTGTGTGTATGTGAGTTTGCATGCTCAGGCATGCCCTACTCTGCGACCCCGTGGATGGTAGCCCACCAGGCTCCTCTGTTTACGGGGTTTCCCAGGCAAGGATACTGGAGTGGGTTGCCATTTCCTCCTCCAGGGGATCTTTCTGACCCAGGGATTGAACCGCATCTCCTGTGTCTCCTGCTTTGCAGGTGGATTCTTTTCCCTTTGAGCCATCAGAGAAGCCCAAGAAGGCGGCCTACAGACCCTTCCAGGGCCTAACTCAGCTATATTCTCCAGGGACGTGAAGAGAGCCTCCACCTTAGAAAGGGTAATCCTGGGCCCAAGAGAAGGAAGGGGCCCACCGCAGGGAAGGCAAGAGTGCTGGGTGGGGCACAGAAGACCAATTCCTAGCTGGCCGCTGGTTCCTGAGACCTTGGGGGTCCCTTCTCCCTGGAGCCTCAGTCTTCCTGTCTGTACAATGGTGGACCTCCCATCTCCACTCTCAGCCTGCTTCTCCCTCACATTCAGCAGGAGCCACATAGCGGGAGCGGAGCATAGTGCCAGAGCCAGCCAGGCCCCCTCCCCGTCCGCCTGCGGCCTCCCTCCAGCTCTCATCCCTTTGCGGCTTCTTGCCTGAAGCCCCTCTCCCACCCCTGCAGCCCCTTTCTTGGGGTGTTGGGTGTGTCCATCCATGCGGGAGACGATGTGATCTGTACTATGGGCTTGCCCGTCCCGGGCAGGACTCAGCATGTCTCCCATCACTGAGAAGAACACTCCCTCTGAGAGATGGCCATGCCCCTCTTCCCAGGGCGACCGGTGGATCTCGTCATTCTCTGTCTTGGGGCCCCAGCTTGGGTACCGAGCTTCCCAGAAGGTTCTGAACAGGGGGCCCCGTTCTAGGCTGTGGGACAGAGGAGTCCCTGCAGCCTCAGCTCGTTCTCTCCAGAAAGTCCGCTGAGGGCCAGGCTCGCTCTCTGAAGGGCAGTTCCAGAAGCCGGCAGCAGATGGTGCTGTTGACCCCGTTCCTGGGCAAGCGGAGAGGAGGGCATCTCCTGGGCTCCAGGCTCCAGCGTCTGCAGGGCAGTGGGGGCCTGGGGTCCCCTCTCCGGGGAGACTAGACTCTCCGGCTCACTCTCCGTTGCCCATCACTTCCCCTGGGGAAGGGCAGACTCACACACAGAACACACAGAGGTTGTTCCCCTCTGTCTGTCGTTGTTCAGTCGCTCAGTTGTGGCCGACTCTTTGTGACCCCGTGGACTACAGCGCGCCAGGCCTCCCTGTCCATCACCAACTCCCAGAGTTTACTCAAACTCACGTCCGTTGAGTTGGTGATGCCATCCAACCACCTCATCCTCTGTCTTCCCCTTCTCCTCCTGCCCTCAATCTTTCCCAGCATCAGGGTCTTTTCCAAAGAGTCAGCTCTTCGCATCAGGTGGCCAAAGTATTGGAGCTTCATCTTCAGCATCAGTCCTTCCTGTGAATATTCAGGGTTGATTTCCTTTAGGATGGACTGGTGTGATCACCTCTGCCTGCCTGGTGCCACATCCCTGGGCTGTTCCCACCGATCGTGTGGGCGCTTTTGCAGAGCACAGGTTGTGGGGGTCCAGCCAGGCGGGGGTGTGAGAAGAGGCAGAGGCTTATGGAAGGGGGTGCTTGGGTGGGTTCCTGTGGTCAGCGTGAGTGCAAGCGCGTATGTCTGTGGCTCGTGTATCTGTGTGTGCACATGTGAGAGGGATAGCATGTGGGACAGGTGCACACGTGTGCGTGTGTGTTGTGTGTGCATGAGCACTTGTCACCCTGAGCTTCCGGGCACGACTATTTAGCTGTGTGTGGGGAGATGTGTGTGTGCGTGGCTGCCCACACAGGGGTCTCTGCACACGTGTTTGGTGGTGTGTGTGCGCTTGGTGGGGAATCACGAACTCCAGGCAACCTCTGGGCTGGGCTGATGGATGAGGAGCAGAAGGGAATAAGTGGTCTGAGGAATAGCGAGGCTATGGACAGACAGGCTGCAAAGACGAGTTAACCTCTTTGTTGGTACCAGAGACCCTGGCCTGGCAAGGAGTGACCCAGGGGTTCTCGAGATAGGAGGAGGTGGGGCTGTCACCATAATAATGTCACATAATTCCGTTATGTGCATGGAATTACGGGTATGAATGGGCCACGTTCATACACGCTGACTCAGGGCCCTTCACACGATGCTCTCTTACCTAACATTCTCCTTGCTGTTTGGTCGCTCAGTCATGTCGGGCTCTTTGCGACCCCATGGACTGCAGCACACCAGGCTTCCCTGTCCTTCACTGTCTCTTGGAGTTTGCTCAGGCTCCCGTCCACTGAGTCGGTGATGCCATCCAGCCGTAAACATCCTCCTAACATTCCCCTTTTACAGGAAACTGAGGATCAGGGAGGTAGAGAAAGTTGACTGCTGTCAAACAGAGAGGGCTGGTAGAGCTGAGTCTTGAGCCAAAGTCCAGTCCTAAGACTCGTCACTAAGCCTCCTCTGCTCCAGGCAGGCCTGGCTGGTGGGCTGTGATGCTGGTGAGTGTCAGGCCCTGAGCCTGGGATGGGACCAGGTGGCAGATTCGAGGTCGAGGATGGGATAAGGGAAAGGGGTCATGGACTCCTGTTGTCAAAGGAGGCAGCTCAGGGCAGCGGGAAATTCCTGCCTCTGGGGCAAGTGTGGCCTCTGCCTGCAGTGAGGAGTCAGCCGCTGGGATCCTTGGTTTCCCTGCGTGCTGGCCCTGCCTTGGTGCAAGAAGCCTTGCTGGTGCCGCCCACCCCCATTCGTTCCGCAGATGTTTCTTGAGCCCTTGCTACATGCCTCATGTGGTTCTAGATGCCGCAGACACAGCAGGGTAGACATGGTCCCTGTGCTCATGAGAGCCGAGCTCCGTGAGAGCCAGGAAAGGGAAAGCAGTCTGACTGAGACCCGTTCAGACTGAGGGGCGTGCCAGGAAGAGTGGGACCAGCAACGTGACGGGCAGGGAGGGTGTCTCCAGGGGCCGGTCCTGGGACCGAGCTGGGGCTGTCTTGATGGTGGCCGGAGGTCAGAGCAGGGACCGGCAGGCCACAGCGAGCACTCGGGGTTTTTTTCTCAGAACCACCGGGAAGCCACAGAGAGGGTTAAGCAGGCCGGCCCCGAGCTGATTTGCCCTTAAGGCTGGCCCAGGTCTTCCCTGGTGGTCCAGTGGTTAACGATCCGCCTGCCTATGCAGACGGATTCCATGTGCTGCAGGGCAACCGAGCCTGGGAGCCCGACTACTGAGCCTGCGCTCTGGAGCCTGGGTTTCACAACGGGAGGAGCTCCTGCAGGGGAAGGCCGCACACCGCTGCTAGAGAAAGCCGGCACAGCGACCAAGACCCGGCACAGACAAAAATAATCAAATGAAATTAGGGGTAAAGAAACGTTTTTTCGAAAGCTGGCCCAGGCACAACGCAGGGAATGCTGCCTGGAAGCCGATGGTTCTGCAGAACGGGACTTGCCTACCTGCGGTGGAGGCTCCCTGGACCCCTCCCTGGGCCCGGAGGTTGGGAGCACAGGGTTCTGGGAAGTTGTGCCTTGAATTTGGATCCCGGAGGAAGGCTTCCTCCAGCTCTCATCCTTCCCATCAGTTCCCTGTGTCCTGTGACTTGCAGCTCTTGCCCTGAGCTGGGAATTCTGACACCACTGTGTCAGAAAATAGATTTTAAGTGAAATGACTGAAAAATATATATCATGGCAACATCAACCAAAGAGAGAATTGGCTGTACTGTACTAACATCAACTCAAAATTATTTTCATTAAAAACTGTTACTAGGGTTAAAGGACATTTATAATGATAAACAGGGAACTCTATTAGAAAGACATAACAATGTGCCTAGTAAGACAACTGAAAATTGCATGGAGGGAAAAAAACCTGATAGAAGTGAAGGGAGAAATGTTTTCTTCACCACTCTTGAGAGTAAGGTCTCCGGGTGCAGACACAGGGTTCAGATCTCAGCTTGTTTCTTGTTGGCAGGATGACTTTGGCCAAGTTACTTCTCTGAGAGCCTCTGTTTCCCTGTCTACAAATGGGGTCGATGAAGCTTCTTAGAGCATCAGACAGGACTGAGGATTAGACAAGAGGGAGCGCGCCCAGGGCTCGGCCCAGGGTCAGGCAGGTGGCCGTCAGAGGTGCGTTGGCATTTGCTGTTGCCACGGTGCTGATTACTTAGTCACCCAAACGCCCGGCCTGGGCCCCTTAACTCTCTGAACTGCGGTTTCTCCACCTGTAGCTTCAGACCCACCTTGAAAGGACAGCCAGAAATCCAGATGAGATGTGGGAAGGCTCATGACAGAGTAGATACTTGCTTGGAAACTGTGGTTTTGAGGTGCCCCAGTTGGCCCACACTGCTCTGGGGGGTGGGGGTCCAGGCACCCGGCTAGCTCTGCAGAGAGGTGGCCCCCGGGGCAGGGGAATGGCCAGGAGGGTGTCAGGTTGGCACAAGGCCCCTGGCCCCCCTGCCCCTCAGGCTCGTCCTCTGCCGCCCTCTCGCGCCAGCCCCCTCCGCCACCCCCCTGTGCCCGGGAGCGGGTCTTCGGCAGTTTCCGGAGTCCTTCCCTTTCTGATTTGCAAGTTTAAAATGTGTCTGCAGAGCATCTTACACCTAAGGCCCAGCCTCCCTCCCCGCCTGCCCGCTGCGTCTCTGGGAGCCGGGCTGTCTCGGTGCAGAGGAGCCCAGGTAAGCACAGCCACTCCTTTCCTCATGCCAGCATCTTCTGAGGTGTCCTGCTCTGATTGGGGCATCCCGGCTTTGCACCCGCGGGCTCTGCTCACTCACTGGTGGCCGGGTGAAGCTTTCAAGTCACAGGCCTGACATTTGGGTGTCTGTGTCTCTGCGCCAGGCAGGCACCGGCCCGAGCAATCGATTCTCCCTGACAATCGCCAAGCACCGTCCACAGCCCTCCATCAGCTCCCATCAGCCCTTTGGGCTGTGTCCTCTGGGCCTCACACTGGGTTGCCCAAGCCCTCTCTTCTGGAACTGGGTATGCTCTTTCCAAATTCTAGAAAGAACCACCCCCTGCTCCTTACCCCACCTTCCTCCTAGTCCCCAGGAGGCAAGAGGGCTGCCTCAATTTCCGGTCGCCTCCACGTCCCTCGGGGTCATCCTGCACCATCCACACTGGGTTCCCTTCAACTCCTCAGGAGGAGGTGCTGTCCCGCCTCCGGGCCTTTGCACACGCTGCGTCCTTCACCAGAACGCCTTCCCAGCGGCTCCCCCACAAGCTGTCCTTTTCACCCAGTTCACTCCAACTTGGCCTTCAGGTCTCAGCTTAACTGTTGCTTCCTTCAGGAATCCCTCTTGGATTTCCCGGCCTAGGTTACGTTATTCCATTCCACTCCTTTTTATTTATTTTTTCCCCAACCTATTTTTACACTCAGCCCACGTCTTTGGTGTCCCGTCCCTCCTGTGATGATTTATTGACGTCTGTCCTCCAAGCTCCACTTGAGGGGGCCTCGCCTCGGCTTTGTTTGCCTCTGTATCCCTCTGGCTCACGTGATGGTGCTCAGTAGATGCGGATTGAATTGTGTGAATGGCTGAACGAATGCTGATAGAATTCAAACAAAAGCCTGAATTTCTGGTCATGAAAAATTTTCTTTTGTGATCGTGGAAAAAATGCTCCTCCCCAGGTCATCCTTCGTATGAAGACGTGGCAAGGTTGGGGCAGGAAGAAGAGATCCTGATGATGGGAGTGGACGTGGTTCCTTGAGGCCAGGGTCCAGGCATGCTCCTCTGTCTTAGGCTGATGTCCATTGAGCTGAATCTAAAAGTGATGATGGGGGTGGTGAGGACGATTGGGGCGGTGACGGAGGTGAATGGCAATAGGTCTCGGCAGTGATGGTGCTGGCCTGGCGGTAAGGGTTAGACTGATGCTGATGCTGGTTACTTCTCTAGGCTGTGAAAAACAAGGGCAGCTTTGCTGTGATCTGGGGGTGATGGTATAAAGCATGTTTAAGAAGATAGACTTTGGAGTCAGACAAGCTTGGTTTCCTCCTGTTTCTATTACTTCAGAGATTCAAGAAACTCTTCAGAGTTTCAGTTTCCTCATCTGTAAAATGGGTACAAACTTGACAGCATATTTAAAAGCTGAGACTTCAGCTTGCTGGCAAAAGTCAAAGCCATGGTTTTACCAGTAGTCATGTAAAGATGTGAGAGCTGGACCACAAGGAAGGCAGAGCACCAAAGAATCGATGCTTTTGAATTATGGTGTTGGAGAGGACTCTTGAGAGTCCCTTGACAGCAAGGAGATCAAACCAGTCAATCCTAAAGGAAATCAACCCTGAATATTCATTGGAAGGACAGATGGTGAAGCTGAAGCTTCAATATTTTGGCTATCTGAGGTGAAAAGCTGACTCATTGGAAAAGACCCTGATGCTGGGAAAGATTGAGGGCAGGAGGAGAAAGGGGTGAGAGAGGATGAGATGATTGGATGGCATCACCGACTCAATGGACATTAGTTTGAGCAAGCTCTGGGAGATAATGAAGGACAGGGAAGCCTGGCATGTTGCAGTCCATGAAGTCGCAAAGAGCTGGACACAACTGAGCAACTGAATAACCGCAACAACAGAATGAGTACAAGAGTATCTACCCCCGGGTGCAGAGCTGGGACTAGGGTTGTTACGATGATTGAATGAGGGCATGCAGGGAAAACTCCTGGCACAGAGCTTGGCCTACGTGAGGTTTTGGGCAAACGTGTGGAGGGAAGTCATGGAGACAACAGCCTCGTGGTGACAGCCTCTGGGCTGTTGCCATTGCTGAGGATGACAATGGTAGCATTTGTTAACGAAGGTGATGAAGATGGTAACGCTGGTGCCTCTCCTGCTGCAGGTGTAGTTGATGGTGGTGAAGTGATGGGGATGATGGCGACAGAGGGGATTGCAGTTTATTAACTCAGCCTGTCAGTTAAAGAAACAGTGTCAGCACACTTTGGGGAAAAAGTAATAGAACCCCTGATTTTCATGTGAAGTCATTTCAGTCTGACTCTTTGTGACCCTATGGACTGTAGCCCGCCACGCTCCTCTGTCCATGGGATTCTCCAGGCAAGAATACTGGAGTGGGTAGCCTATCCCTTCTCCAGGGGATCTGCCCGACCCAGGAATTGAACCAGGGTCTCCTGCCTTGCAGGTGGATTCTTTACTGGCTGAGCCACCAGGGAAGCCCCGTCTCTCCTGGTGAGGAAACTGAGGTTTAGAGAAGGCAGGTGGGAGACGCGCAGGTGGGACTTGCGCCCAGGCCTGGCTGGTTCCATGCCGTCTGAAGTTCCTGGACAGAAGGATGTGCAGGGCTGGGTCTAGAGAGCTGCTGGTGAGTGGGGGGTCTGGAGAGGGGAGCGGGAAGCTGTGAGCCTGACATAGGCCCTCAGGAATGTGATCCGCTGCCTCCAGGGCCCCTGGGAGCCTGGTAATCCCGGGGCGGTGGGGTGCGGGCAGACAGCTGTGCTGGGTAGGGTGGGGGTGGGACAGAGGAGGCTCCAGGACCCTGGGCCCCCTTCTCTGCTTTTCCTGCAAGGGTACGGGCTGGGGACCAATGAATTCGGTGGAGCAGGGGCGCTGGGAGGTGGGAGAGGAAGCGGGGTGGGGCAGGCTGGAGGTGGTGGGGGAGCCGGCCAGGTCTGAGGGGGCTGTGGCAGGCCCACCCTGGCAGCCCGGCCCCAGGTGTGGCCAGCTGGCCCTCCCGGGGAGGCTGGGAGACCCAGCTTCTGAGCGGGATGGAGGAGCAGGGGAACGGGCTTCTGGTGGGGTCGCAGCTGAAAGGGCCCCTGGGCGTCCTCTAACCCAGGCCCTTTGCTTTACGGAAGGGGAAACCGGGGCCTGGAGAAGGGCAGAGACTGGCCCAAGGTCACACAGGAGTTGGTGAACCTGAGCTGGGAATAGGCACGAGGCATCCCGGCTACAAAGCTGAGACGTTCCCTGCTGCCCCAGCGGTGCCCCCCACCCCTTCCGTCCTGCCTCCAGGCAGTTTACCTGGACGGTGGGTGCAGGGTCCTAGGATTCATCTTAGCTACACCGAGGGTGCCTCCTGCAGGGTCACGTGTCCACCACAGTTGACCTGCGTCTGGAAGGTGGGGAACGTGTGGGCTGGGGGTCGGGGGTGGGGGGTTTTCGGCAGGAGGTGCAGCGAGCTGGGGCAAGCGGGCAGGGAAGCGTGGTCATGACGGCACTGAGAATACTTTGCCACTTTTTGGTCTTATGGACAGCTCCTAGTTCTTCTACTTTGTATTTTATGGTATTTTATGCTTGACCAGATCTCATATGACCCTCACCAGCCTCCCTGCGCGTAGGTGTTCTCTCTCCCATTTTACAGATGTGGACGCTGAGCCTCAGGGTGGAAGTGCTGGACTTAGTCACTCGGTGACTGAAAACAGCGTCAAACCTCTCCAGAAACGGGTTGAACCCAGGCTCCGGCCTGAACTGGTCCACAGACCCCGAGGCTCCCGCCCCTGGCTGTGGGGGAAGCCCATTCGTTGCTCCATCCCCTGCCCCCCACATCCCACCCGGGGGTCAGCGGGTGGTGTCTCCTGCACGCTTCCCAGGTCTCGACCCTGTCTCTTGGCGCCGTGCCGGGGCTTGGACCCCCGTCCTCCCCCCATAACACCTGCGGCCCCCTTGCTGGCCTCTGCCTCTGCGCTTGCCCCGCGGCCAGGGGCAGCTTTCTGGAGCGGGAATCTGATCCATCGCCCACCCCGCTCCCCGCAGCCTTCATCCTCTCAGACGAAACTCCGCTCCTGAACACCGTCCCCTGGGCGGGCCTGATCTCATCCCCCGGGTTGTCCCCTCACTCTCGTCTGCCTCTCTTGCTTCGGACACAGGGTCCTTCTTCCTCTGTGTTGAACCTGCCAAGGTTATTCCTGCCACAGGGCCTTTGCATGGAGATGATTTGCCTACACCCGTGCATGGCTGTCTCCTGGTCAGTTCAGCCAGCCTTGGCTCCCCACCCTGGCTAATGCTGCTCTCTGATCACCTCACTGGGCTGGTCTTTCTACACAGCACTTTAAAGCATCTGAAACCATCTGGCTTATTTCTTCTGAATTGATTATCTGTTTCCTTGACTTAAAATGTAAATATTCTGAGGTCAGGGACTTCATGCGTTCTGTTTACTGTAGCCCTAACTCCTAGCACAAAGCCAGCGTGTAGCAGGTGCTTGATAAATTACTGACAAGGTGGGGCTAGTGGTAAAGATCCTGCCTGCCAGTGCAGGAGACAGGAGAGACGCAGGCTCGGTCCCTGGGTCGGGAAGATCCCCCGGAGGAGGACATGGCAACCCACTCCAGTATGCTTGCCTGGAGAATCCCATGGATGGAGAAGCCTGGCGGGCTGCAGCCTATAGCGTGGCAAAGAGTCAGACACGACCGAAATGACTTAGCCCGCACACGTGAGCAAGTTATTGGGAGCCAGAATGTAGAGTATTTCCTCTGTCAGCCTACCCGACTTTCTGACACTAGCGCCCAGACCAGAATCCCTTTCCCTGACTCACTGGTGCTGTCAGACAGCAAAGGACACCTCGGGTCCAGACCCTGGGGCCCTTGGACTGATGCTTCTCTATGAATATTCACATCATGGACTCCTTGCTATGCATCAGGTGGCCTGCCAGGCCCAGAAGCAAAAAATGCAACAAAAATAAGACCCTGCCTTCAGGGTGCTTCAAATGCAATGCGTAAGGTAAGAGAGGTGGACAAAGGTTAACAAGCTGGGCAGTTTTTAGTGAGCACCTACTATGTGGTGGGTATGTTGCAAATTTTGTTACATTGAATCTCATGGAATGAGGCACTGTTCGCGGGAGGCTGGGATGAATCCTCACAAAATCCCAGCACCATCGGGACTCACCTCCGGGTGACAGCTGGGGAGGGGGAGGCGTGCTGAGGATGAAGGGACGCGGCAGGTGAGCGGCAGAGCTGGACTCCAACTGAGGTCTGTCTACTCCGAAATCCATGTCTGTGAGAGACTGGGAGGTCAAGTCTGATCGGAATGGGAAGGATGCACCTGAGCGGAGACTAGGAGGGGAAAACTGTGGTTTTTCCAGAAGTCATGTACGGATGTGAGAGTTGGACTATAAAGGAAGCTGACCGCTGGAGAATGGACGCTTTCCAACTTTGGGGCTAGGGAAGACTCCTGAGAGTCCTGCAAAGAGATCCAAGCAGTCCATCCTAAAGGAAACCGGTCCTGAATACTCATTGGAAGGACTGATGCTGAAACTCCAAAACTTTGGCCACCTGCTGCGAAGAGCCGACTCATTGGAAAAGACCCTGATGCTGGGAAAGATTGAGGGCAGGAGGAGAAGGGGACGACAGAGGATGAGATGGTTGGATGCCATCACTGACTCAATGGACATGGGTTTGAGTGGACTCCAGGATTTGGTGATGGACAGGGAGGCCTGGCGTGCTGCAGTCCATGGGGTCGCAAAAAGTCGGACACGACTGAGCAACTGAACTGAACTGAAAGGTTAGCTTGTTAGTCCAGCCCTTCCCTGCCCCGCAGGAAGCCCTGACCTTAAGAGTCTGCCCACAGACTGATTTGCCTGGGGAGACTGTGATGCTCCAATAAGTGGGCAAAGTGGTCGGGTGGGGTCCTGGGGAACAATTCAGTCTGACGCATTTTTAAAAGAGAAGCTAGAAATACGAATTTTAATACGAAACCTCCCACAGCTAAGGGACAAAAATCCCTTCACCTCCCCAAGAAAAACACCCACGGTCCCTGAGGCTGCCAGTCTTCAAACCCTTTCTGAGCACCTGGCTGAAGAGACTTGGGGGGGACCCTCTGAGACTGGGGTGGGGAGTGTGGGCTGGGGGTTGGATCAGTCTAGGGTATCTGAGGCACAGAGGACGCTAACTGATGAGTTAAGGAGGACGAAAAGCTTCACTGACCTCTTCAAGGTCACAGTCAGAGCACGTCATGGAGAGAGGTTGTGACTGAAAGATGATGAGCCCTGGGAGCAGAAAGCTGAGATCTGGCCTTGGCTCTGAGCGAGATTGCTGTGTGACCTTGGGTAAGCCCCTTGCCCTCTCTGAGCCTCTGTGACATGAGTGAAGAGGCTCTATCAACACTTCTGGCTTTCTAGGCTTTGCTGGGATGGGCACCTGTCCCTCCCCTGAGCAATTGGTGGGGGGAGAACTTGGGGGAGAGAGCCCCGCCTCCTCCCCTGGACCCTGGGAACAGCAGGAGGTCTAATCTGCTGTTGACATTCCGCTGGGTCTAGGGGCTTGGGTTTCTCCGGGCCTGTGTGATCCTCCGGCCCCCTGCATCAGGCAGACGCTGGGGTGGAGCACTTGCTCTGTGTCACTCCGGGATGGATTAGGGACCCAGGGGCCAGGGGTCTGGGGGGTGCTCAGAAGAGAGGAACTGGGGGTGGGGCTGAGGGGCAGCTGCTGGCTGGGGCCCTTCTTCTTCTTAGTTTGTGGGGAATGTGCTCAGATAGCTAGACTGGGTCTTGGAGGTGACAATCACTCATACAATCAACAGATGCTAACTGAGCACCTACTATGTGCCAGGGTAAATATGAAATCAACAGTCTGCACTGTTTCACCATTATCCTCATTTAACAGAGCGGGGAAGTGAGGCTCAGAGAGGGGAGGTGACTCACCAAGGTTGTTAGGTGAGATGATGGGATTTGAATCCGGGCAGCCAGACTCTCAAACCTGCACTTTCAAATCACTGCAGATGGTGATGCAGCCATGAAACTAAAAGACGCTTGCTCCTTGAAAGAAAAGCTATGACAAACCTAAGACAATGGATTAAAAAGCAGAGACATCACTTTGCTGACAAAGGTCCGTCTAGTCAAAGCTGTGGTTTTTCCAGTAGTCATGTATGGATGTGACAGTTGGACCATAAAGAAGGCTGAGTGCTGAACAATTGATGCTTTTGAACTGTGGTGTTGGAGAAGACTCTCGAGAGTCCCTTGGACTGCAAGGAGATCCAACCAGTCCATCCTAAAGGAGATCAGTCCTGGATGTTCATTGGAAGGACTGAGGCTGAAGCTGAAACTCCAATTCTTCGGCCACCTGATGTGAAGAACTGACTCATTTGAAAAGACCCTGATACGGGAAAGATTGAGGGCAGGAGAAGGGGATGACAGAGGATGAGATGGTTGGATGGCATCATGACTCAATGGACATGAGTTTGAGGAAACTCCGCTAGATAGTGAGAGACAGGGAGGCCTGGTGTGCTGCAGTTCGTGGGGCTGCAAAGAGTCGGACACGACTGAGCATGAAGAACAACACGTGGACCAATGTGGCAGGTGGAACCCAAGAGCGATGGAGGTCACCGAGGGGTGTGGCCTGGGCTCCGGGGAAGTGTGGGTGGGGTGGTCGATGTAGCCCTGAGGGGCTCCCCAGGGAAGCTGGCACTGGTGTCCTGGCGAGCGTCAGTGAGGACCGGGGGACACTGGGGAGCCTTCCGTGGGGCCTGGTTTGGGCCTTGAACAGCTCTCTGCTAGCGTGGTTCCTTGGAGGCAGACCTGAGCGGGGCTGTTCTGAAGACCAAGCCTTGTGTTTCAGGCGCTGACCTAGGTGTCTCCATGCTGGCTTCTAGGCACCCATGGGTGCTGACATCACAGTGTGAAAAGAGGGCTCACAGTTGTCTATGAAGGCTGTTCCTCTCTGTCTGAGCTGTGCCCGGAGCGTCCCTGGGGCTGCAGAGCCCTCCTTTTCTCTCTCTCTTCCTCTCTCTTCCTTTCCTTTCATCAGCACGTTGCTGTCCGAGACTCCGTTTCTCTGCATCACGTCTTCATGGAGGGAGTGAAAAGAGAAATCCTGTAGAACGCACCCTGTGCAGCCTGGCACATCGGCTTCATGCATGCATGCATTCATTCACTCATTCACATAGCGGGCTGGGTACTCTTCCAGGATCCGAGAGCATCATGGGCAACACTCTTTACTCAGGGATGCCGGGCCTGATATGCGTTTTTTGTGTGTACTTGTGCTCCTATTTTTTTTACTGTGCTGGGTCTTTGTCATGGCTTGTGGGCTTCTTGAGTTGCGGCACGCAGGCTCCAGAGTGCTCAGGCTTAGTAGGCGTGGTGCTGGGCTTAATTGCCCCACAGCATGTGGGGCCTTAGTTCCCCAACCAGGGATCGAGCCTGCATCACCTGCGTCGGAAGGTGGATCCTTAACCACTGGACCACCAGGGAAGTGCCCAGCCTGATGTTGAGCGCTGTATTCATTTCCAGGGCTTCCCAGGTGGTGCTGGTGGTCAAGAACCTGCCTGCCGATGCAGGAAATGTAAGACTCAGGTTCGATCCCTGGGTCGGGAAGATCCCCTGGAGGAGGGCATGGCAACCCACTCCAGTGTTTTTGCCTGGAGAATCCCCACAGACAGAGGAGGCTGGCAGGCTACAGTCTATAGGGTCACAAAGAGTCAGACAGGATGGAAGTGACTTAGCACCCATGTTCATTACCTCATTTGCTTCCCACCAGAACTCCAGTATACTGTCAGCATGCCCATTCTACAGATGGGGCATGGAAAGGCTAGTTCCTAAGTGGCAGAGCTGGGGTTTGAGCCTAGGTCAGCCTAGAAGCAGAGCCCAAGCCCTAGTCCATACTCCACACTTGAACTGATTCTCCATCCTGCACGCTGTGCCTAGGAATGAAATCTCAGAGCTGGTTTTTCAGGGCCTTGAGAAGGAACACTTCATGAGGCCAGGGACTCTGTCTGATTCTGCTCACCTCTCGGGCCTCCTCACCAGGCTCAGTAGGTATTTGAGAAACGAATAGGTGGATGAACAAAGGGATGAATGTCTGTCTGGGTCAGGGCTCCTGGGAACTCTGGAGGGGACCCTGTGGGCCATTCTTGGTCCGGCGCCAGGCCCAGGGACCCTCTGCCTTGCGGCTTGGCCATGGAGGATGCTCTGTCTGGCCTCTCCACTCCCCAGCCTCCCCCAGGACTCACAGGGCTTGTGGCTATGGGCCCGCAGCAGGTTCCAGAAGTCCTCGGATAGAATGTCAGTGGCTGAGCCCTTGAAAATCTGATCTCACCCCAGCCCACCTCCCCAAGGTATCCCCCAGACCATCAATCAGCTGCAAGACACGATCATATTTTATAGCCAGGCCAGGGAGGGGGCTGGCATGAAACCCAAGCCCCCACTCTGCCTGGGGTCCTGCCTGCTTAGGAGGATCAAGGCGGACCCGGGCAGAGCCTTAACCCTTTGTGAGCCTGTTCCTGCCAGTGGTGGGCACAGCTCTCCTGCAAACCCTGCCAGACTAGATCCCTTGTGGGGTAATGGAGGGACTTGATGGAAAGGGGGGAGGGTGTACTGGGGTCTTGACTACCCCCAGGAACTTGCAGGAATGCCTGTGGATTAGAAGATGGTTCCGGCTCGAGGTCTGTGCAGTCATGGCTGTGTGACCTCAGGCACGTTGCCTCCCCTCTCTGGGTTTACTCATCAGCTCGAAGCTGGGAATCTCAACAGCCTCCTGCTTCCCTTATTAGGGTTACCCTTGTGTCTTTAACAGGGGTGAAATTTGATTCTTGGCCCTGGGCCCCACCATCTTTATAGCAAGGTCCTTCCTAGACCCGTGGAATAGTTTATCCATAGTAAGAGACTCTTAGCTCTTTCAAAGATGGACCTTTTTCAACTTCCTTTTCACAGACAGAGAAGCTAAGGTCCAGATAGGAGTTCCCTTCATCCCGGGTCACAGACAGTGTGGAGCTGGTGGACTTGGGCGGAGGAAGTGGAGAGGCTCGGAGGTGGCCTGAAGGAGCTGCTCCGACTTGGAGCCTTGAGAATGACCTGGGAAGGAGACCACGTGGGCTCCCAGAGAACCGAGGCTGGTGGGAGAAACCCAGGGTGAAGAGTCTTGTTAGCATTATGAAAGAGGCTTGGTGACCGCCCCCCCCGCCCCGCCACCGCCCCGGTGAGCCGGTCCTTGGGCAGAATCTTGCCTGGGTGACCTTGGAGCCCACTTTATAGTCCCTTGAATGAGAAGAAGAATGTCTCCTTGCCTAGTTACCCTGAAGCTTACAATGATGACCGCCCCCAGCGGCTCCCTGCTTGTTATCACCGTGGCTGCACAGGCAGGGCTGAGTGCCCCATCACTGAGGAGCATTCAAGCAGGCTATGGTCACGAGCTGGGGAGGAAGAACTAGGTGACCCTGGAAGCCGTTTTCAGTGCTGACGGAGGGCGGGGTGGGGGCCGAGGGGAGGGGAGGGGCTTTCTCTGGTGTGCAGTGACCAGCTCCTGGAATCGCAGAGGTCATTTCAGGGGGCTGTGTGGGGTGGGGTGGGGGCCTCTGGAGCACTTTCCTCAGGTGGACTAGGCTCTGGGGGACGCGGGTGTCACACCAACAGCTGGACGTGCTGGGTTGATGGATGGCTGTCAGAAAATCGATTTTCTGAAGCCCAGTTGGTGGGGTGGGCAGGCAGGCCCTGGGGAGCCTTGGACTGGCACAGAGAGGGGCTCTGTGCCCAGCAGGTAGGGGGCAGCGCCCCTCCCCCAGCTGCAGAGGTCCTCCCGGGGTCACCTGCCCTGCCTCTCCCCTGGGCTGGGCCTCAGGCTACGAGACCCTGCCCTGGACCCTTTCTGGGCTCCTGGGGAGGAAAAGAAACCAAGTCCTGGTGGGAGGGTCGAGCCATTCCAACCTAGAGTCAGCTTCACTGCTCATGGGCCCCGCTTCCCGGGGACTGATAAGCCAGCTCTTCTTTATACTTCCGGTCTCAGCTTAAACATCATCTCTTTAGTTTTAGTTTTGGCCACACTGCATGGCGTGCAGGGATCTTAGTCCCCCCGAGCAGGGATTGAACTTGTGGCCACCTACAGTGGAAGCAAAACGTCTTAGCCACTGGACTTCCAGGAAGTTTCATAAACATCATCTCTTTATAGACACGGCCCCTCCCCTCCAAGCACCCTAAGGCAACCATCCTTAGCATCCTGGTCACTCTTCCCTGGCTTTCAGCACAGTCCCAGGGGCTTTATCCATGCCCGTCCCTCCCAGGAGGATGTGAGCTCCATTAGGGAAGGAGCTGGGCTGAAGGAGATGCTGTTGTGCCTCCAGGGCCTGGCACATAGTAGGTACTCAATTAACAATGGTTGAAAAAAAAAAAAAAAAAACCCTTTAGAAAGTGACCACACACACACACACAAAAAAAACAATGGTTGAAGGCAGGGACTCTGGAGGCCCAAGAAAGCAATGACAAGTCTTTATCTTCGAGGAACTAAGAGGGGGGTGGGAGTGTGTTCCCAAAGTACTTTGATTCTGAAGCTGTGAAGAGGCCACAGAAAGGATGGAAGGAGGGAGGTGGCCTGGGGCGCAGGGTGGAGTGAGGGGTGAGGGGATGAGCAAGAGCTGATGGGGTGGGGGCCTCTGCCTCTCGGTCCCCAGGGCTTTAAAAGAAGTGTGGGCATTGCGATGGCCAGGTGGAAGTTCAGCCCTGGTTGCAGGGCCGGGGGTCACCGGTTCCTTCTGCTGGACCCAAGTCCCCCCGCACCCCACTTTTGTTTTGCTCAGAGCCTTTGGCATTTTTTGCCTGAGTTCCTTCTTTTGGGATGCCACAGGATGGGCCACAGCGTCTGGCCTGAGAGTGTCAACCCCTTTCCCTGTGGGTGACCCTGGGGCAAGCTGTTAACGTCCATTTCACACCCAATCTGTGACCTTGCCGGGGGTTATGAACAGAGGTGCAGAGATCCAGGTGTGAACCCTCAGCAGGCACTGCGTCTAGCACTTAGCCCTCAGCGACCCAGCTCTCAAGGATCAAAAGCACATTCATACCCGTATCTCAGCAGGGAAAAGTGAGTCCCAGGAAGAGGTCCTGCATTTACCGCATGTTTAGCTGAGTGCCCAACCCTGTGGCACCTGGGTGGGGAGAACCCACTTCTCTTCTTTGGTTTTGGACTCAGTTTTTCAGCGACTCCACTGGAACCCCGTCCCTGCCCTTGATAAATCCAGGCTTGCAGAAGACAGAGCTGGAAGGGGCCTCTCGTAGAGGTCTAGGACCTATGGATCCATTTGGCAGATAAGCAGGTAAAGGCCCAGAGAGGGGGCTCTGCCTGGCCAAGGGCGGACAGAGCCCGGGAAAGACAGAGCAGGTCACGTTGTACGCGGGGCAGGAAGCCACCTTAGGGAGCCCTGGGTGTCTCCTGGCTGTGCCCGGGGACCAGAAAACGGAAGGGAGAGGAGACAGCGCTGTGGAAGGTCTTTTCTCCTTTTTCTCTCTTTTTTCTTCCCTTCCACCTCCCCGCGCCCCCCGCCCCCCCCCCAAAAAAAAAAGTCCTGGATCTCCCACGACTTGGGAAAATGGCTCGGATCCCGTGTCTGGCTCCAGAGCATTTTATGGCCCTTTCCAGCCCGGGGTTGTGAAGCTCCCGGTGACATGAGCCCCCTTGCTCCACGGCCCTGGCCGGGGAGGGCCCATCCGTCTTCCCCAGCTGGCGGCCGCGTGTGGGAACAGCCCTGCTGGCGGGGCTGCCACCTGTTGCCCTCACTCTCCGTCCTCCGCGGAGGCCACGCTGGGGGAGGGCCTGGGGTGGACCTCTGTCCCCGAGCAGACTCTGAGCATCACCGACTTTGCCCGGGTGACGAGGCTGCCATGAGGGTCGGGCTCTGTCTGAGGCTTGGGCTCTTCGGGGGCGGTGTTCCACTGTGTTCCTCCAGGGAAAGGTGGTGGGTGGGTTCTGGAGCGTCCGCAGAGGCGAAGGGAGCCGCCCCGGCTGGGGAGGGGACCGGGATAAGCAGTGAGGGTGACATGTGGACCGCAGACAGCAGGAGAAAGGCAAACCAGGCTGAAGGCCCGGAACCCCGGTGGGCGGGGTGTGTTTGGGGAGCTTTGCACAGGGGAAGGGGCTCACAGGGATGCGGTTTCTGCCGGGCGTGGAAGATGACCTCGACCACCGAGGACCACACACCTGGACTCGTCCTGAAAACGATGGGAGTTACTGAAGGTTTCTAGAGCAGGAGAGAGACAAGCTCAGGTCTGCATTCCACAAAGAATCTCTCTGCTTCCAGGGTGGAGGCAGGCCTGGAGGTAGACATCAAGGCAGAGATGGAATGGAGCCCAGGGCGAGGGGCGTGAGGCCAGAGATGCATTTTGATTTGCTGGCGGGGAGGTAGACAGAGCTGAGAACTAGAACAGAACTGAGGGGCCCCCGTCAGATGCCCCTGGGCTCACGCCCAGCCTGGACACCCCTGACTGTTGTCCCCTCGGCAAGCCACCTCTCCTGTTCCCCCAACGATGTGGTGAGGGGCTTGGACACGGGAGGGGTCGAGGACCTTGGACCAAGCCAAGCTGCTCCCCAGATGTGCCGATGATCGGCGCTCACCTCGCCGAGCCTCACTTTCCCTGTTTGTAAAGCCTCAAGCTCACGAGGGAGTTAGAAGCACCCGCTCACAGTTTGTAAGATGCCCAGCACCGGGCCTGGCAACATACCCGGTGGTGCAGGGTGGAGAATTTCTTCTGCTTTAAGCCCCTCCCAGGTTGAACTTGCTCTGTCTCTGGGAAAGCGCTCATCGGGGGTTTGCTGGGGAAAAAAAGGCAGGGGCGTCAAAGGAAAATGGTGCCCGAGGGAGCCTGGGTGGGGTGGAGCGAGAAGGCTAGGGCTCCGGAGGGGCCACTCAGGTTTCAGAGATCCCGGGACCTGCAGAGCTCCAAGGAATTTTCCCAGGCCAGGCGGCAGGCAGCTGGAAGCCATCCGTCCCAGGGAAGGAGAAGGATCAGGGGTCCTGCCAAAGTCTTTCGCTGGGAACAAGAACACAGGGGTGGGGGCAGGATTCTCCCACCCAGCCTGGAAAGATGAAACCCTTCTGCCTGGGCAGCTGCTGGTGGGGACGCCAAAAGCCCAACGGCAGGCTCCTGGGCTTCCCCTGGGGCTGTGACCGGGTTAAGGGGGCCGTGCGGAACCCTGGCAGTCCCGGGGGCCAGAGGAGCAGACCTAGAATCCGCCGTCTTCTGAGTCTGAACCACCTCCGGCGTCGACCTGCGTGGGGTAGGGGCCCACGCGCATTACCCCCGGGGCGCTGAGGTTACTCCTGGGTAGCCAGGGTGCCTCAGGCCTGGAGATGGGGAGGTGGGAGACAGTGGAGGTGAGAGCCCTTCTTTGGAACCGGCCAAGGTGGGGAGCCCAAGTTCAAGGTCATCTCAGGGTCAGTGTTGTTTACTCTGCAAGGCTGTTGTGAAGATTAGAGATAAAACACGGGGAAACACCAACGCATAGTAATTGCTCAATAGATGCGAATTATGTTACCGAAGGGGATATAGACTAGTGATTAAGAGCACAGGCTGAGGCTGACTTCCTGGGTTCAGATTTCATCCCTGCCGCTTCCCGGGTCTGCTCATCAATGATCATTCCTGAACCTCAGAGTCCTCAAGGGCTGCGCTGGAGACGCTGGTGGGGCTGGGAGCCCTCCGCAAGCACTAGCTGTTATTATTGTGATCGTTGCTACCTGCACCCTGTGAGTGCTTTGGGCCCAGATCTACAGAATGAGAACATTTTTTTTTCTCTTGCCAACTCCAGTAAGAATAACAGCTGCTACTCACGCCTTCCTTTCTGGGTGTCGGGGGCCTGGCCTGACGACTTACATACGTTATCTTGGGAGTCTGCCCATCACACCCGGATATGCTGATTTACTGTTGCATTTGGACAGGCGAGAAAAGGAAGATCTTAGGTCTGTAGAGATTCACCTAGGTCTCATAGCCAGGAAGTGCCAGGGAAGAGATTTCAGGCCAACCTCACGGAGCGAGCTCGGGGAGGATTTCCAGGCAGAGGAAACAGGCGTGAAGACAGTGGGAGGACTGAGGCTGGGAGTCAGGAACCAACATTCTTTTTTTGTTCTTTTCATGCCAAGTTATGTTTTATTATTTAAGTCATCCCTGTTACTTAAAACATACACACACAAAAAAACCTTTGATGCTCAAATAACCAACAAATTCACAATGCCACAAACTACATAGGAATTCAGAGAAATTTCACATTCACCTATTTTGTCAGCCCTTCATATGGAGGATCCACCTGAATCTTGGTGTTTCTATAGAATAGAGATTATTTTACTTGATAATTTACATAAAATAGACAATAACCTTAACTGCAAGATTAGAGTGTTGAGAAAATTTTTTGTCAACCTTTAAAAAAAGGTAAAAAAGTGAGCAGCCCAGAAAGCGAGCAAAAATGGCAGTTGACAGAGAAAGCAGCAGAATTAAAGTGGGGTGCCCGAGGCCGGTGCTCTGGGGCCACCGAGAGGGGTGGGATGGGGAGGGTGGGGGTTCTGGATGGGGGACACATGTGTACCTGTGGGATGGAGAGGGGGGGCTCTGGATGGGGGACATGTGTGCACCTGTGGGATGGAGAGGGGGGGCTCTGGATGGGGGACATGTGTGCACCTGTGGGATGGAGAGGGGGGCCTCTGGATGGGGGACACATGTGCACCTGTGGGATGGAGAGGGGGGGCTCTGGATGGGGGACACATGTGCACCTGTGGGATGGAGAAGGTGGGGGGTTCTGGATGGGGGACACGAGTGCACCTGTGGCTGATGCGTGCTGATGAACAGCAGAGACCACCACGCTATTGTAAAGTAATCATCCTCCAACTAAAATAAATTAATTAAAGAAAAACATAACGTTTAAGAGAACAAACTCCGGATCCAGACTCCTGGGCTTGAAATCTCAGCTCCACTACTTGCTAGTTGTTCTTGACCTTGGGTAAGTTAACTTCACCTCTTTAACCTTCAGTTTCCTTGCAACACTCTTTTTTGAACACACTTCACTTCCTCAGTCTCACAGTCAAAGAACAGGTGGAAATAGCAGGCACTGGTGGAGTTGGGATGAGCGCAGGCTGAGATGGTGTGCGAGGACCGGGCACCGTGCGTGCTGTCAGTGGCGGCCTGCTGGCAGGGAGTTCGTATTGTTGGTGTTAACGGCACGGTTGGCTTCTCCATGAGTGTTGACATTGTCAGTGCGCTGATGTAGCAGGTGTGGCTGTTGTGATTGTTGTTGCTGCTGGCGGTGTTGGTGACGTGGTGTTGGAGATGCTGGTGGCGCTGTAATTGGTGGTACTGTTGATAATGGTGATGCTCCTGTTGTTGATGTTGTCGGCAGGGATGGTTAACACCGATGGTATCGGTGTTCATGCTGTCATTGGTGGATGTCAGAGAGGAATAGCATTGTTGGTGTCTGCAACGTGGAGCTGGAGTTCGTGTTGAGGTTGTCATTGGTGGTGGTACTAATGGTTTGACTGGTGATGTTGGGGTTGGGCTGGGGGCTCATTGTACTTAAAAGTGGCGTTGCTGTTACTGGTGTCACTGAAGTTGTTGGTGTTGAGGTTGTTCTTTTCCTTGTTATTGACAGTGGTCATGTTCATGGTGGTGGTATTGGTGCCAACAGCATTTCTGGCAGTGTTGGTGTTGACAGTGGTGATGCTCACATGGTCACTGGTGGTGCTAATGGTGTTGGTGCTCAAGATATTATTAGTGACATTGGTGTTAAGTAAGGGTGGTGGTGAGAGCTTCCAGTGAAGGATGTGATCTCCTAGGAAGAAGATAAACTGTGGGGGAGGGACCAGGCTTGATCACTCAAGAGCTTTTGTATAGCAGAGGTTTTTTAACTATAAAAAGGGAGAGAGAAAGTCTCTGACACAGACATCAGAAGGGGGAAAGAGAGTGCCCCCTCACTAGTCTTATCAAGGCCCTATATACTTTTATCAGACCCACACCCACAACATGCTTCTTAAATTAACAAGATTAGAACTGACAATAGAAAGGTCTGACCAGACCCACCTCCACAACATACCTCTTAAGATAACAAGATTAGTCAGAAGGTTCCTGTTGAGAAGGAGAAGCAAGCCCTCAAGCAAGGGACATTGTTGTTATATAATCATTAGTGCAAAGCTTAAGGAAAAACATACCCTTGGGGTCACGGACATGACTGAGCAACTCAACGGAGCCTTTAGCTCTGGGCTTAAAGATTGTTGTCATAACAACTCGAGAGTTTAAGAAAAATGTCTTCTGTGACTGGGACAAAGCAAAGTAGAAATAATATTTGTCCTTTTCTCCTTCTTGAGAGCCCTAGACCCCTCTCTCTCCTCCAGGACCTCTTCCTCCTTGACGGTCCGGTACTCCTTATCGACCTCTCTAAGAACCGGCTGTCTCCGTGGTGTTGGTGT
Source organism: Dama dama (assembly GCF_033118175.1). Taxonomy (NCBI): domain Eukaryota; kingdom Metazoa; phylum Chordata; class Mammalia; order Artiodactyla; family Cervidae; genus Dama; species Dama dama. Next base: position 2,346,571 of record NC_083688.1, on the reverse strand, counting down.
AAACACTGCTGCTGATGGTATCAGTCTTGATGACGACAGCCTCGGTACTGATGTGGTCACTGGTGTTGGTGGTGTTGATGCCGGTGGTGCGAACATGACGGCTCATGTTGGCAGCAGTGGTGTCAACATTGTTATTGTTGAGGTGTCGGTGTTGATGATGGTGATGCTGACAGTAATACTGGTGATCTCGGTGCAGGTGTTAGTCCTGACACGATTACTGGTCCTTTCAGGAATATCATTGGTGTCAGCATTGGTGGCGGTGGTGCTAGAATGATTTCTAGTGCTTTGTTGGCACTAGCATTGTTCTTGGTATTGGTGTGGGTGTTTTTTAAAATTAAGTTTATTTATTTTTAATTGGAGGATAATTGCTTTACAACACCGTGTTGGTTTCTGCCATACAACAATGTGAATCAGCCACGGGTGCACTTAGGAACCCTCCTGAACCTCCTTCCCACCTCCCACTTCATCCCACCCTTCTAGTTTTCACAGAGCACCGGGTTTGAGCTCCCTGGGACATATGGCAAATTCCCACCGGCTCTCTGTTTTGCATGTGGTAATGTGTGTGTTTTAACGCTGCTCTCTCAGTTCGCCCCACCCTGTCCTTTCCCCCTGCATCCACAGGTCTGCTCTCTCTGTCTGCATCTCCACGGTTGCCCTGCAACAAGGCTCACCAGTACCACCTCTCTAGATTCCATGTATAAGTGTTAATACACACTTTCTGTTTTCCTCTTTCTGACTTACTGCGCTCTGTATAATAGACTCTAGATTCATCCGCCTCATTAGAACTGACTCAAGTGTTCCTTTCTATGGTTGAGTAATATTCCATTGTATATATGTACCGCAACTTCTTTACCCATTCATATGTCTATGGACATCTAGATTGCTTCCACATCCTAGCTATTGTAAATAGTGCTGTGACGAGCACTGGGGTATATGTGTCCTTCTGGTGTGGGTGTTTATGATGGTAGTGCTGACATGCTGACTGGTGGTTTGGTTGGTGGGATGGTGATAGTGCTGACGTGCTGATGGTGGTGGTGATGAGATGGTGGTAGTGCTGACATGAGGATGAGTGGTGTTGGTGATGAGATGGTGATAGTCCTGACGTGATGATGGTGGTGTTGGTGATGGGATGGTGGTAATGCTGACATGTTGATGGTGGTGTTGGTGATGAGATGGTGATAGTGCTGACGTGATGATGAGTGGTGTTGGTGATGAGATGGTGGTAGTGCTGACGTGAGGATGAGTGGTATTGGTGATGGGATGGTGATACTGCTGACGTGATGATGAGTGGTGTGGTGATGAGGTGGTGGTAATGCTGACATGTTGATGGTGGTGTTGGTGGTGGGATGGTGGTAATGCTGACATGCTGATGGTGGTGTTGGTGATGAGATGGTGATAGTGCCAACGTGATGATGGTGGTGTTGGTGGTGAGATGGTGGTAGTGCTGACGTGATGATGAGTGGTGTTGGTGGTGGGATGGTGGTAATGCTGACATGTTGATGGTGGTGTTGGTGGTGGGATGGTGGTAATGCTGACATGCTGATGGTGGTGTTGGTGATGAGATGGTGATAGTGCCAACGTGATGATGGTGGTGTTGGTGGTGAGACGGTGGTAGTGCTGACGTGATGATGAGTGGTGTTGGTGGTGGGGTGGTGGTAGTGCTGACGTAATGATGAGTGGTGTTGGTGGTGGGATGGTGGTAGTGCTGACATGCTGATGGTGGTGTTGGTGATGAGATGGTGATAGTGCCAACGTGATGATGGTGGTGTTGGTGGTGAGATGGTGGTAGTGCTGACGTGATGATGAGTGGTGTTGGTGGTGGGATGGTGGTAATGCTGACATGTTGATGGTGGTGTTGGTGGTGGGATGGTGGTAATGCTGACATGCTGATGGTGGTGTTGGTGATGAGATGGTGATAGTGCCAACGTGATGATGGTGGTGTTGGTGGTGAGACGGTGGTAGTGCTGACGTGATGATGAGTGGTGTTGGTGGTGGGGTGGTGGTAGTGCTGACGTAATGATGAGTGGTGTTGGTGGTGGGATGGTGGTAGTGCTGACATGCTGATGGTGGTGTTGGTGATGAGATGGTGATAGTGCCAACGTGATGATGGTGGTGTTGGTGGTGGGATGGTGGTAGTGCTGACATGATGATGAGTGGTGTTGGTGATGAGATGGTGGTAGTGCTGACGTGAGGATGAGTGGTGTTGGTGTTGTGCTAACACTGTCACTGGTGTTGGTGGTGGTGCTGTTTGGGGGATGATCTTGTTCCCTGGGCCCAGCACTTACCCAGCTGGACTAAAATGATGGCACAGCTGATGACTCTTCAGCCCCTCCGGCCAGACTGTCCTTAAGAAGTCTGTGCCCTGCAGACACATCTGTGAGTTTTGCCTTTGCCTGTCCTTGTTTCCCTTTTGAAAACTCCAGCCTGGACTGAAAGGGCATTGATAACAGGTCAGTTGGGTTAGGAAGGGGATCGGGGTGTCTGGCAAGGTCGGGAAGAAAAAGGGAGCACAATGTGGGACGGGTGAGACTGGGGGAGGTGGGGCCCATGAAACCTTCCCTATCAGGGCTTTCCTATTCTGCCCCTTCCCTTTAGCCCTCAGACCCTCTTTTCCTTCCCTCTTTCTATTCGCCATCCTTCATTCTTGACTTCACCTATTCACCAAAGGCTCTCTGGGGACCCTTGGTGTCAGGCCCTGGGTGGGATCCTGTCTTACCCTCGTGAGCAAAACACCTTTAAAACTGAGTCCCGTGGGAGCACGGAGCTCACCTAACTTGCTCCTCACAGTGTTCGCAGCTCCTGTTGGATGAGTGAGTGAATGAACGCACAGACAAACGCCCACTTCTCGGGGGCTCACTGATGGGCCGATGACCAGCAGGTGCGGTGGGAATGGCACTTGGGGTTCTGGGAGCCCGAGGGAAGAAGAGAGGGATTATTTTGCCTGAGGGGCTGGGGACGCTTTACTAAGAGGTGACAGTTGATCTGGGTATTAAAGGACCAACAAAGTCAGCAGCAGGAGGGGAAGGAGGCATGCCCGGAGTTGAAGGAGCTGCCTTTACTGGGGGCCGCCCATGCTCACTTCTCCAGTTCCATCTTCCAAGACTTGAAGGAGCTCTCACACCCACGGGCTGGGGAGTTGTCCCCTGGGATGGAGGGGGGTCTGGTGGGAGCTTAGTCAAAGCCTTACTTGTGGGTGTTGTCATGGTCTAGAGTGCCACTTGGGGATTTTTAAAAACTCCTCACAGAGCCTGGAATGTCGGTGCAGGAAGGACCCTCAGAGGGTGGTCAGCCCCGTGGTTCCCAAATCAGCTTCCTCAGAACCCCAGTGTTCCCCCGAGGCAGCCCTGGGAACCAGAGGCACAGCAGCCCCTCTTCCTTCTGATCTGCCCACTCAGGTTCCGGGTAGAAACTGCAAAATTCAGATTGCATCCCGCCTCCACCTTCCGTGGCTACTGCTTGTTCTTAAAGATGAAAATCCTCACATTGACCTATAGAGGGTGGGTATGTCTAGCCCCTGGCAGCCTTTGACCCTCCCCAGACACCAGCTGTGAGTGTGTAAGAATGAGATGGTTGGATGGCATCACTGACTCAATGGACATGAGTTTGACCATAATGGTGGACGACAGAAAGAGTCGGACATGACTTAGCGAGTGAGCAGCCACAGTAACACACCCACCAGCTGCCCTGGCTGAGGCTGTCCCAGAGGGCGGCAGGCTCTGCCCCACCCAAGCTGCTCCCTCCCCTGGGACACCAGGCCAAGTCTTACTCCTCAGAGGAGCCTTCCCTGTTCCCCCGGGGTGGTCCTGCCTCCTGTCAATCATGCTTTTTTCTTTGCTGGTCCCACACCCTTCACTGATGCCTGCCTTCTCTGCAGACCATCAGCCCCCAGAGTGCAGGGCGGGTCCAGAACACAGGAGATGCTCAGCAAATACTGTGAAGCCAGCCACTTTTTGCACCACTCTTGGGGGGCAGATGGTGGGGTGAGGCCCGCAGAGGGCTGCTCGGGGCTGCCTTGGTCCTCCGTAACTGTGTCCTCTCTAGGGCTCTCCCTGCATCATCCTTGGCCACGTCTCCACCGCACCCCCCCCCCCAACTCTGCCTTAATCCGTGTGCTTCCCCTGAATGCCCCCTGGAACATCTGTAAACCGGGATGGGCATGGGAAGCTGGCAGGGGTCTCCTCCCCCCTGAGAGGACAGGAAGTCTTTCTCCCCGCCAGCTCTGGCTGCTTGGCCCAGACCGCTCTGCTCTAAGCCCCAGCCTGGGAAAGGCGCTCCTGGCCCCAGTGTGGCATTCCTGCCCCAGCCTTGCCAAGGGCCTCAGCCTGTGAGGGCCAGGATACGGGGCGGGAGGGTGGAGTGCTGGCCTCCAGACCCATGGGGGTGGCAGGGGCATTTACGGGAACAAGCCTCTGGCCCAGCTGCCCTCCCCACCTTCAGGCCCCAAATGCAAGAAGTGGTAAGGGGGCAGGGGGGAGAGGATTCAACCAGCGGGCGGCTGGCGGCCAGGGAAGATGAATAACAACACCAGCGAGGCCAGACCACTTCTGGGAAACACCCTTGCAAATTGATTCTCGGTGTGGAAAACCAATGGGTGAAGCAGGGTCTTCTGGGGTCTTTTTGAACTTGTGGGCTGTGGCCTGCTCCCCTGGGTCCTCTGGGGCCTGCCATTCCCAGGGAGGCTCCAACCCACTGGGATCCACCCAGTTTCCAAGGTGCCGCACCCGTCTGGATACACAGGGCTGCGGCCAGCTAGACAGAGATGATAGCAGCAGCAATCCCTGAGGTTTGCCTAGCTCTCCCTGTCCCAATGTGCTGCAGGCCGCATTTGAGCAATTCATTAAATCCAGGCTCCACTTTTCCAACAACTGAATGCTCTTGCGTAGTAGGTACACCATGTCTGATCTTATTCCACTGTGGCTTTGTAACAATGCTGTGAGTTGGTAACTGTTGTTGATTCCCATCTCGCAGATGAGAAGGCTGAGGTTCCCAGGTTGTAGTTGTGCCCAAGGGCTCCTAGCTGGTATGGAGCAGACCTAGGGTTCTGTCTGCAGACCCCCACAGTCTCCAATGGGGACGTGGGTGGGATTCAGGCCAGAGTGCCCTGAGGTGGGTCTCATCGCGCCAGCAGCCGGAATAGAGTGTCTTTCAGACAGAAATTGTAGACTTGCGGTGCTATGGGCTCCAGAACAAACAGGCAACCCACCAAGGAACACTTTCTAGTGTTTGCTTATTTTTTCTTCTGATTATCACAGTTGGACATGCTTATTAGAGAAAATACAGAGACGTATAAAGAAGAAAATAAACCACACCTGAGGTGGAGTCAGTGGGGAGATGTCGAAAGTCAGATATTCTGGGTTCATATCTCTGTTCTGTCCTGGGATGGGCACTCAAATTTTCTGAGAATTCTCAGTTTCCCCTTCTGTAGGATGGGGATAAAAATTCCTTTCATGGTCATGAGACGATGATGGGAGTAAGATAACGTTTGAGCAGCGGTCACAGCTCATCAAGCTGACCAGCTTATGGAAGGGTGACTCCCCCTTCCATACAACTATTATTCCATCACAAGGATCATGCCATGTAAGCTTTCAACCCTGCTTTTTAAAAACCTTTCTAAATTGAAATATTTACCCTTCACCCTGTGGTTACATCTCCCATAGCTTCAGTGGAATGTCAAAACCCGTGAATTGACATATTGACATTGACCTTGAAGTTGACATGGACTTGCCTAGTTCTCTGCCATCTCGTCACTTGGAATAGATCGCCTAATCACCACCACAATCAAGATACAGGACACAAGGGGCTCCCTTTCTCTGTACCCACTTTCTTCTCACCCACAGCCCTAAGCCGACAACCATGAATCTGTTTTCCATCTCTATGATTTCGTTATTTCAAGAATGGCATATAAATGAAATCATACGGTATGAGACCTTTTGAGGTCTCTTTTTTTTTTTAACTCAGCAAAATTCTCTAGACGTTCACCCAGCAGTTGACTGTATCAAGAGTTCATTCCTTTTTCTCTCTAACCAGTATTCCATAGTATGGATGTACCACTGTTTGATTGAATATTCACCTACTGAAGGGCATTTTGGTTGTTTTGGCCATTACACATGAACATTCACGTGTGGGTTCCTGTGTGGACATCAGCTTTTGTATTTTTGGGGTAAAGACCCAGGGTAGTGATTGCTGGGTTGTATGGTAAGCATGAGGAGGCGCCACCACCTCCAGTGTTCTTGCCTGGAGAACCCCATGGACGGCGGATCCTGGCGAGCTACAGTCCTGGGGTCGCGCAGTGTCAGACGGGACTAAAGCGACCAACAGCGCGCAGCGTGGTGAGCATACGCTTACTTTTTTGAGCGACTGACAAACGATTTTCCAGAGAGGCTGTGCCACTTTACTTTCCCACGTGAGAGCTCCAGCTTCTTCTAATTTTCACCAGCATTTCATGTCACTGTTTTTATTTTAGCTGCTCTAATCATGATATCTCATTGTGGTCCTAATTTGCATGTCTCTAATACCTAGTCCCTTGGACAGAAAGGAGATCCAACCAGTCCATCCTAAGGGAAATCAGTCCTGAATATTCACCGGAAGGACTGATGTTGAAGCTGAAGCTCCAGTACTTTGGCCACTTGATAGGAAGAACTGACTCATTGGAAAAGACCCTGATGCTGGGAAAGATTGAAGGGGGGAGGAGAAGGGGACGACAGAGGAGGAGATGGTCGGATGGCATCACCAACTCAATGGACATGAGTTTGAGTAAACTCTGGGAGTTGGTGATGGACAGGGAGGCCTGGTGTGCTGTAGTCCATGGGGTTGAAAAGAGTCGGACACGACTGAGCGACTGACCTGAACTGAATACCTAGTGATGCTGGGCATCTTTTCATGTGCTTCTGTGCTATCCTGAATCCTGATGTTTTCACCGAGCACTAAACATTAGCCCTTGCTTCCTGTGTTATTGCAAACTGTCTATAAATATTATTCGTGATGACTGCATAACCCCTTACCATAATTTCACCATTCTCCTGTTCTCCCTATTATAAATAAGTTTGTGATGAACATCATTGTGCATAAATCATGGCCCACTTAACACACCACTTCTCTGGAACAGATTCCTAGGAGCAGAATTCCTGGATCAAAGAGTGTGGACTATTTTTGAGGCTTTGCTGCACGTCTCTGAACTGTTCTCAGGGAGGCTTCATCATACTGCCCTCCCCAGGTTTCCCATAACTTCTTTGTTATTGTTGTTGAGTCACTTATTTGTGTCTGACTCTGCAGCCCCATGGACTGCAGCATGCCAGGTTTCCCTGTCCATCATCTTCCAGAGTTTAGTCAAACTCATGTCCATTGAGTCGGTGATGCCATCCAACTGTCTCATCCTCTGTCGTCCCCTTCTCCTCCTGCCCCCAATCCCTCCCAGCATCAGGGTCTTTTCCAATGAGTCAACTCTTCGCATGAGGTGGCCAAAGTATTAGAGTTTCAGCTTCAGCATCAGTCCTTCCAATGAACACCCAGGACTGATCTCCTTTAGGATGGACTGGTTGGATCTCCTTGCAGTCCAAGGGACTCTCAAGAGTCTTCTCCAACACCACAGTTCAAAAGCATCAATTCTTCGGCGCTCAGCTTTCTTTATAGTCCGATTCTCACATCCATACATGACCGCTGGAAAAACCATAGCTTTGACTGTACAGATCTTTGTTGGCAAAGTAATGTCTCTGCTTTTCAATATGCTATCTAGGTTGGTCATAGCTTTTCTGCCAAGGAGCAAGTGTCTTTTAATTTCATGGCTGCAGTCACCATCTGCACTGATTTTGGAGCCCAAGAAAATAAAATCTGTCATTGTTTCCCCATCTATTTGCCAAGAAGTGATGGGACTGGATGCCATGATCCCAGGTTTTTGAACGTTGAGGCGCTTTCATGCAGGAATGTGTAAGTGGTACAGCCACTCTGAAAAAGAGTTTGGCAGTCTCCCAAAAAACTAAGCATATACTTACCATACAACCCAGCAGTTACCATCCTGGGTCTTTAGCCCAGAGATATAAAAGCTGATGTCCACACAAGAACTTGTACATGAGTGTTCATGTGTAATAGCCAAAAGTTTAAAACAACCAAAATGTTCTTCAATAGGTGAGTAGTTAAACAAAGAGCGTACATCCATACTTCTTTGGCAATGACTACAATGTTTCAGAGCACAGGGAAGCACATAACATCCTCAAAAAGAGATCATCTCCTGTGGTCAGGCTTTTAGAGGTAAAATCCCGGCCGTGCCATCCATTTGCTGTGTGACCTTGGGTAAGTTACTTAACTTCTCTGAGTCCCACTTGCCTCCTTTTACAATGAGGGTAATTAAAGAACCTTCTTTTATAGGGTTATTGTGAGGGCTGAGTGAAATATTCACATAAAGAGCATAGCATAGAGCTTGGCATGGAGTAGATGCTCAGCAAATCAATGCGCACAGTTATTACCATCATCATCGTTTGTCAGGCCCTTTGCTGAGCACCAAGGACACAGAGGCGAATGATATCAAGATATCAGTGATGTGCTCAAGATAACAGTCAAGAGCAACGTGATCAGGTTGTGGGGATGGTGAAACAAAGCGCTCTGGGAACCCAAGGGAGGGAGCGCCTCTCTTTGTCTGCATCTGGGGAGCAGGGGGAAAGCTGGGGGGAGCTGGGGAAAGCCCTGAAGACAAACTAAGGATGGAGGGTGTGGGGACGCCCCCTGGGTGGGAGGAGGTGGGCGTTCCCAGCCGAGGGAGGAGGAGACACGGGTGGGTTGGTGGCGAGAGATGAGACAGCATAGGAGACAGACTTTTGAGTCTGGCTGCAGGGTGGAGGCTGGGTCAGAGAGAGGGAGAGGAGGCAGGTGGGTGGTGGACGTCCCTGCATATCCAAAGTAGGTGTGACTCACAGCCAGATGCAACCTCGGGATCCCTCAGCTGGAGGAGCCCCTGAAGTGTGCATTCCTCTCACTTTGCAATCATGCAGGTGAGGACCTGATAAGGCAAGTGACCAGCCCCAGGTCGCACAGCGTGGTGGTGACAGAGACAGAGTTAGAGCAAGGAAGCGGGGGTGGGGATGAATGAACGGCTGGTCCTGTGGCAGAGGACCCGGCGACATCCCAGGCTGTGGAGCCCCCTCACCCCTAGCTACTGCAGCCCTTCCCCACACCGTGCCCAGCCTTTCTGCCAGAGCTCTGACAGTCATATCTCTGAGACCTCCCAGGCTTCCTCCCCGACCAGCCTCTCTGGAGACCACCTTCTTGGCCATCAGCCAGACTTCACAGCTAAAATCTCAGCAACTAATGGAAGTGGATGGCTGAAAGGTTTCTCTGCTAATTGGGGCCTAATCAGAGGCTGCTGCAGCCATAGCTGGGTGGCGAAGCCTGTGGTGCCAGCCCCTTGGTACCCCTCCTGCCACACCCACAGAAGAAGAGGCCCAAGTCCCAGGCGGTGGGGTCTTCATGGACCCCCTTCATTCACTCCACAAAGATTTATTGGGGCAACTACATGCCAGGTGATGTGATACAGTGGCCACCAAGAGGGACGAGGCAGCCACGCCCTGGCTTCCCGGAGCTGACAGTCCAAAAGCAGAATCATCTGGGAAGTGGGGAGATAAGACTATGTCATCTGGTGACAAGTGCACTTGGAAAATGAAGCAGGGAAGTGGGTGGAAACTTCTGGGAATGGGGTGGGGCTGTGCTTGAGATGCTGTGATCAGGGAAGATGACGTTTGAACAGGGACTTGAAGGATGAGGAGGAGGGAAGCAAGCAGAGATCTGGGGGAAGAGCATTCCAGGTAGGGGGAACAGCACACTCAAAGGCAGACTTGGAACCAGGAGTCAGAAATCCATGACTTGCTGGGTGGCCTTGGGCCAGGCCGTGGCTCTCCTTATAGGACTGGGCTTGCTTGTCCTTCCAAGCCTTAGCTTCTGTGTAAGTGTAAACTGCGCGGGCCACAGTGGGTGGGGAGAGGTGGAAGAGAAGCTAGAATTTCATCCAGGAGCTAGGCAGCTCTGGCAGAGGAGTGGAAAGTCCAGCGGAATCCTGCGGGGCTGTGGCTGCCGGCAAGCCGGAGACCCCAGTTTCACACGCTCTAACTAATTGAATTAACTCTTAGCACTTTCGCAGCCAATGCCCCCGGCTCCAGGTTTCATAGATTTGGCCAACTCTGGCAGTAATTTAGGAAAGGGTATTTCATTTCTTGGAGGTGGCTGGAGAAGGTCACTTAGCAGGTGGGGGCCCCTGAGGAGGTAGACCAGATGTCTCCAGGAATGGCTGCCCCCTTCAATGGGAAATTGGAACAATTAAGGATGGGCAGGTGCAAAACTGGGGTGAGAACCAATGTTCTCCTCACCTCAGGAACTCCCAGAACAATGGGGAGAACAGCCCCTGTTTTGAGGCATTCCCTGTCTGATGGGAGAGACCTGTGCTGAGAAAGCTGTCCGATGGTGGAGACAGAGCCCAGACTCTGGCAGAGTTCTTAGTCTAATTTTAAAAAAAAAACAAGCAAACCAACAAATGGAGAAGACGCATACCAAGAAACTTATGAAAGAAATCAGGCCTGGTTGCTGAGGATCCCAATGGAGCCCTACAGGTGGCTTTGTTTCACATGAAGTTTGCGGCAGGTGTAGGGATGGCTGGTCCTCAGGGTCAGTTGCTCATGGACCTGGAATGTGGCTGGAGGTGAGAGGTGGTGGGACATGAGAAATGAAGAGAGTGGGCTTCAGGGCCAGACCTCCTGGCTTTGTACCTAGTGCCAGCAGCTGCCAGGGCATGGCCTTGAACATTTTATCTGGCCTCTTGCATCTCAGCTTCTTTCATCTGTAAAATAGGAGGTGGTGGGGCTTGCAATAATTTACATCTTTAGGGACTTCCCTAACGGTCTAGTGGCTGAGATTCCACACTCCCCAAGCAGAGGGGCCTGGGTTCGATCCCTGGACCGGGAACTAGATCCCATACATTGCAACGAAGAGTTCACACGGGAACTAAAAGTTCCCGTGTGCTGCAACTAAGACCTGGCACAGCCAAATAAATACACATTGAAAAACTCACGCCTGCAAAGTGTACCTCACTGCAAGGACAGACGCTGAAGCTGAAACTGCAAGACTTTGGCCACCTGAGGCAAAGAGCTGACTCGCTGGAAAAGACTCTGATGCTGGGAAAGATTGAGGGCAGGAGGAGAAGGGGAAGACAGAGGATGAGATGGTTGGATGGCATCACCGACTCGATGGACATGAGTTTGAGTAAACTCCGGGAGTTGGTGATGGACAGGGAGGCCTGGCATGCTGCAGTCCATGGGGTCGCAGAGAGTCGATCATGGCTGAGTGACTGAACCAAACTGAATACCTGTAAAGTGCTCAGACCAGGCATGTAGTAGTAAATAGCTCTTATTTTGATGATCTGTACTCTCCCCATCTTGCAGCTGGTCATACAGGCTTGGGGAGGGGCAGAGATTTTTCCAAAGTTCCTCAGTTAGCTGTGGCTGCCCGGGACTTGAACCCAGACCTCACGATTGTGTGTTGGGTCTTCTTTCCACTGATCCCCCAACATGGCCATATTCACAAGTTCCCAGGATCTTCACAATGGCCTGTGAAGTGGTCCAGGGAGATACGGTACCCCGTTCTGCAGATGAGGGAAATGAGGCACAGAGTACTTTGCCGACCTAAAGGCAGGAACCAGCCACGTTTCATTCACTGAAGCGTCCTCCCTGTCCTTGGCCTGCAGTGTACGATCAGGTGACACTTGGGGGCAGAGATTGGAGCTGAAGACCGCCCTGGGCAGAGCTGAGACACCAATGCAGACCTTTCGTCTCCCAGGCCCCATCTGTCTCTCTCAGCCCCACTGCCCATCCCAGGGGCTTCAGGGATGCAGACATTTGGTTCCGAGTCCTGCCAAAGGCCCCTCCTCTAGTCTATGAATCTCACTTGCAGCCTGTCTACCTGAACTGGGGGAGGTTGACGTGAAGGCAGCCAGTGGTGGTGGGGGGCCTCTGAGCCAAGACGCTGACACCTCATGTCCAGGGCCTTGGGAAAGCTCACACCTGGCTGGGGAAGATGACAAACACAGCAGAACAGCGTCTGTGACATCCTGTGAATTAATCTGAGCGTCCTGGGCCTCGGGCAGTACAAGCAGTGGCAGCGGGGGGATCTGTCTCCAGCCTTGATTAAATCAGAGCGCTCTGCCAGCCGGTGCCTGTTAGCACAGCCAGGAAGGGCAGCGAGCGCAGAGAAGATGTGACTGACACGTGAGGGGGGAGGGACGCCGAGGGTGGGGGCGCAGGGCCGGGCGGAATCAGGGAGGACTCTGGGCCTCCGCTCCCGGTCTGGCCGACAGGGCCACCCCCTTGGGAGGGAAGCTGCCCCTGGGTCTCCCAGGTGAGTGTGCGCCGAGCAGGCCCGCTTGGGCTCTGCAGACCCCAGGGGTGTTCCTCATTCGTGTGGGCAGAGGGGGCCTCTTGCACTGGGTGCTATCAGCTGAGTAGGAGTTTTCTTGGCTTCTTCCCACCACCCTTATCCCTTGTCTCTGGCCTCCCCATCCCCCGTGGCTGGTTCATGCACATCTCTGTGCCTCTGCACATATGTCTGTGCCACCCGGCAAACTCCTGCTCATGGAAATAAGCAAGTCCAACCAAGGAGAAAAACCAAGGCTATTTATTCTTCGCTTGCGATAGCAAGGAAGCAGCCACCGTCACCTGTGTTTTGGCAGAGACTCAAAGGCAGGCAGAGAAGCGGGGGAGCTTTATAATGGGGAGAAAAGGGGAGGCTTTAGGTGTGTCCAGACTGGAGGCTGTTGGCACAGGGAGTCTGCAGATGAACTGACCAGAAGCAGGGCATCCTACGCCAGGATCGTGGTGCATGTTTGGCTTCCTCTGGTTGCTGCTGGGGGCTTCCCAGGTGGCGCTAGTGATGAAGAACCTGCCTGCCAAGGCAGGAGACATAGGAGACTCAGGTTCAATCCCTGGGTCGGGACGATCCCCTGGGGGAGGGCATGGCAACCCACTCCAGTGTTCTTGCCTGGAGAATCCCATGGACAGAGGAGCCTGGCGGGCTACAGTCCATGGGGTCACAAAGAGTCAGACACAACTGAAGAGGCGTAACACGCACGGTTGTTCCTAAGCTGGAAGTGAGGACAAATATGAGGGAAGCAGCCGGTTATCCATCGAGTCCTGGCCGTCCGGGGCTGACTGCTTTCAAGTTACGGCAGGCTGGGTTCCCGCAAGGCTGACTGCGAGCAGGCTGACTTCCTGGGCTGCTTGTTGCACATACAGAGTTGGTTTCCTGGGCAGGTCCACAGCAGGTTGTTGCCGCGGGTCAACGGGCTGTCTTTATGTTTGGTCTGGCATTGGTGCATTTGTGCAGTCAGTCTCTCAACATCCTTCAAGAACAAGATCAAGGGCCACCTCCTCCGGGAAGGCTTCTATAGACTCCACCAAGATCAGAGCAGACGTCCTTCCTCCATACTCCCAGATTCTTCCACTCGCATGGAGGTGTCTAGCCTCTTAGTTCAGACAATTAAGGGTTGAATCCCATTTTCCCCACTCGAGACCTGTGTCTGTCCTGAGAAAAGTGACTTACTGTCTCAGCTTCCTCATCTGTGAGATGGAGGGTAATGATAGAACTGTCAGGACGATGAGTTGGGATGGTCAGCACACAGTGTTTAGCGCATGGCTGTTGGTGGGAGAAGTAAGTAGTAATATGAAAGTGGCTCCCTGTGGGGGAGGGGGAGGGCTGACTGCAAGCCTCAGGGTGGATGGGATCCCTTGCTTATAAATCTCTCTTCCCCTTAGACTGGCATTTCCAGGTACCCCCTCCCCTTCAACCACCCATCAGGCTCCCAGGCTCTGCACAGGCAACTTGACCTGCTGGCCTCATCTCTACCGAACTGTGAGCACCTTGAGGGCCAATCGATTTTTATTCATCTCTGTTCTTAATGCCTGGTTCAGGGTCTAGCCAGGAATGAGGCCCAGAGGAGGTCTGATGAATGGGTGATGACGTGAGAGAGTGAGTGAATGCCCGTGGTGATCTCTGAACCCTGCCTGCCACCCTCCTCCCACCCACTGGCCTGAGCAAGCTCTCCTCCTCCTTGGTTCTGACAGGCTGTGTGTGCGGGGACGTGGCTGGGACTCACGCACCCGGGGGAGGTTTATGCTGGGGGAGGGGTCGAAGAAATGGGAGGAGGATGGGGTGGGGGTGGGGGCTTCACCCCAGGGCAGCCTTCGGTAGCTGGAGCTCTGCAGTGATCGCTCCCTCCACAGGGAGGGAGTACCTCGTCACCGAGGGTGTGTACCAGCATCAGAGGCCCTACGAGTCTTTAATTCATTCACTTATGTTTACACGCATTTGATCACTTATTGGGCACCTCTATATACTAGGTGCTGGGATGGGCTCCCAGGACAGACGGGATAACAGCAGACTGGCGAGTCCCAGAGTGCTGGGGTGAGGATTGGGAGCCCCACACGCCCTTCCTTGGCCAGAAGTGTCCACGGCCTCCCGCTGACCCCATGTCACCAGACGTTTCTGATGGAGCCCGCCATCGCTTTGCTCTCAGAAAGCACACAAAATAAGGAGAAAGCCGTTTTTGGAAAAATATACCCCTAACTACAAAGAAGAATGACTTCTCTGTGGCTCAGATGGTAAAGAGTCTGCCTGCCCTCCAGGAGACCCAGGTTCGATCCCTAGGTTGGGAAGATCCTCTGGAAAAGGGAAAGGCAACACCCTGCAGTATTCTTGCCTGGAGAATGCTATGGACAGAGGAGCCTGGTGGGCTGCATTTCACGGGTTTGCAAAGAGCTGGACACGACTGATCAGCTACAAAGAAAGCCAGTTCTCATTAAAACCTCAGCATGTTTGGAAAAGTAGGTGCCATCTCAAGGTGGCAAGGGGCTGGCAGGCTGAGTCTGGCAGTGAGTAGCCAAATTCTGACTTTAAAGTTTAAGAAAACACCTTTTTATTGATACAGGACCTAAACCCAGAAAAGAGTGCAAATCATGAGTGTACAGCTGGAAGGAGTTTCCTCAGGTGAGCACACCTGTATAGCCAGCGATCAGACCAAGGAACAGAACATTGCCCAGAAGCCCCCCTCACGTCCCTGCCAGCCACCCCTCTCGTCTGTAGGGGAAACACCGTCATAGAAACGGGATGGCACAGTGCACCCCCGCTCTGTCTGGCTTCTTCTCGACGCCCTACTTGACCCACTGATGTGGGCAGCTGTTCACGGACCTTCATTCTCATGGCTGTGACGCGTCCCATTCTGTGGCATGGATAGACACCCACTTATCTATCTGCTCCGTAGTCAGTGGGCATTCGGATAGCTTCCAGTGTGGGGCTACGATGAGTAGTATTGCCCAGGCATGCTGGCCAATGGCTTTTGGTGAATGCCAGCACTCTTGCTGAATGGATCCTGAGGAGAGGAATTGCTGGGTCCGAGGGAAGACATGTGGTTGGCTCCAAGCAGAATGCCCGACAGTTTCCAAAGTGGTTGCGCCGGTTTCCACCCCAGACAGCGGAGCCCAAGCGTTCCAGCTGCTCTACAACCTTGACAACATGCTGTGTCTCTTCCCCATTCACGAGCTGCTCTGCTTTTAACTTGTGTTTCCCTAACCACTGTGATCCTTTTGGTTAGCTTTCTGTGACTGTGGTTTTTGTTCTGGAGGCTGTGGGATTGTAGTTCTTGCTTCTTCTGTCTGCCCTCCGATGGATGAGGATAAGAGCTTCCTGATGGGAGGGACTGGCTGTGGGATTAATGACATTGAGCACTTTTCATATTTTTTAGATTTAATTATTATTTCATATTGGAGTATCGTAGGGTTTCCTTGGTGGCTCATCGGTGAAGAATCTGCCTGTCAATTCAGGAGATGTGGGTTCAGTCCCTGGGTTGAGAAGATCCCCTGGAGAAGGAAATGCAACCCATTCCAGTATTCTTGCTTGGGAAATCCCCTGGACAGAGGAGCCTGGCGGGCTACAGCCCACACGGCCACAAAGAGCTGGACACGGCTGAGTGAATGAACAGCAATAACAAACAGCTGACTTACAGCGTTGTGTTAGTTTCAGGTGAACGGCAAAGTGATTAACTGTACATACACATATGCCCCTGCTTTTTCAGTTTCTTTTCCCGTACGGCTTATTACAGAATATTGAGTAGCGTTCCCTGTGCTATCCAGTAGGTCCTTGCTCATTATGTATTTTATATCCACTAGTGTGTGTATGTTAACTCCAAACCCCTAATTTATCCCTTCCCCACCACCTTTGCCCTTTGGTAACCACACGTTTGGTTTTGAAAAAAACGATATACTTCTTAATCATTTCCACTTAGCAAGCTAATTCTAATTGTCTTTGAATCAGAAATAAATGAGAATCTTTAAAAAGGCTTTACTAGTGAAAAATAGAGCATTTTAATTTAGCCTTTCTGGGAAAAAGGCAACTAATATGCTGAGGACACGTGGACATCTTCTTTGGTGAACTGTCTGCTCAAGTCTCTTGACCATTTTTCTATGAGTTTCTCAGTTTCTTATTTACTGGTAGAGAAAATTTAACATTCCGGACATGGGTCCTTTGTCAAATATTAATATATGCAAATACCTTCTCCCTTTCTGTGAGTTGCTTTTCACCTTCTTAATGGTGTCATTTGATGAAGAGAAGTTCTTGATTTTAATATAGTCTGGCTTATAATTGTTTATTTTATGGTTAGTACTTTTTGTGACAGGTTGAAGAAATTATGCCTACGTCTCGGTCACAGAGTTGGTCTTCCCCTTTCCTGTAAAAGTTTTATTATTTTATCTTTCACCCTTAGAGCTACAGTCCATGCAGATGACAGTATATAGTGTGAGGAAGGGTTTAAAAATCACTTTTTAAAAAATACAATTTTATTTCTTTTTATTTTTGGCTCTCCTGGGTCTTTCTCGCTGCACAGACTCTTCTCTAGCTGTGGTGCACGGGCTTCTCACTGTGGTGGCCCCTCTTGTTTCGGAGCACAGGCTCTGGGGCACTCAGGCTCCGGCAGTTGGGGCTCCCGGGCCCTGGAGCTCAGGCGCAGTACTTGTGGTTCATGGGCTTGGTGCTGCACGGCATGTGGGATCTTCCTGGATCAGGGGTTGAACCCACATCGCCTGCATTGGCAGGTGGATTCCTCACCACTGAGCTACCAGGGAAGCCCAAGAATCACTTTTCTTCTGTATGGATTTCCAGTGGTACCAGAGCTATTTATTGTTGGGGAGGGTGGGGTGGGTGGGGGGTGTGTTTGCAGAAACATTGGGTTAGGGGAGCAGGGTGAGCAGGTGGGGGCGTCTTTCCCCCTAATTAGCAGAGCACTTGTCTTGGGGCCTCTGTCCCATGATGTCTTTCTCCTAGACCCCAGGCCTTAGGGGTTGTCCTCACACTACTCCTTGTCAGAAGCCCATGCAAGAGACTGTTCCCGAGTGTTAATAGAAGCTGCCCCTGCCCCTCCCATGTTGGAACCTGATTGCCCAAAGCTCTGAAGAGCTAGGTGGTGAATGTCCACTGCGAATGCCCCTTTTTGGATGACACACGGCTTTTATTCACTCACTTCTTCATTGATTTATCCACCCACTTCTTCATTGGTTTATCCACCCACTTCACTGGCTTATCCATCCACTTCTTCATTGGTTTATCCACCCACTTCTTCATTGGTTTATCCACCCACTTCTTCATTGGTTTATCCACCCACTTCACTGGCTTATCCACCCACTTCTTCATTGGTTTATCCACCCACTTCTTCATTGATTTATCCACCCACTTCTTCATTGGTTTATCCACCCACTTCTTCATTGGTTTATCCACCCACTTCTTCATTGGTTTATCCACCCATCCCCGCCCCCCATCCTTCTCTTTTCACTTTCTTCTCCCTTACTTCACTTCCTTCCTTCCTCCCTCCCACTTTTTTTTCTATTTTTCTTCACTCCACGGACACCTTTATGTAAAATCCCAATCCCCTAACCCCGATTTCCTTCTCTAGTCTCTCCTTAGTGTTTAAAACCACCTTCTATCATGTATACCTTCCATACATATTGGTGTTGTTCAGTCACTAAGCCATGTCCAACTCCTTTGTGACTCCATGGACTGTAGCCCGCCAGGTTCCTCTGTTCATGGGATTTCCCAGGCCAGAATACTGGAGTGGGTCGCCATTTCTTCCTCCAGGGGATCCTCCCGACTCAGGGATCAATCCCACATCTCCTGCACTAGCAGGCAGACTCTTTACCACTGAGCCACAAGGGAGCCCATCCATTCATGTATGTTTTTACTCATTCTTCACTGAGACTTTATTTATATACAGTAAAATGTGCAGATCGTACACACAAGGTTTGAGAAGTTTGGGCATATGTATACAACCACGTTATCGCCTCCCCAATCAAGATATACCACATTTTCATCACCCCAGAAAGCTCCCTCACGCCCCTTCCAGTCAACCCTCCCTCCAGAGGCAACCATTGTTCTGATTCCTATCACCATAGATTAGTTTTGCCTGTTCTTCGGCTTCACACAAATGGAATCCTACAGCAGCACTGTTTTTTTACTTATTTATCTTGTTTATTGTCTGTCTCCCTGACTGAAACTGTAGGAGTGATTTTTTTGTTCGTCTTGCTCATTGCTGAATCCCTTGCTTCTAGAATAGTGCTAGCACATACATAGTGACAAATTTGTTGAATAAATGAGCAAATGTATAAATAAAGTTATGCGGTAGCCCTTTCACTGACACATTTGCTCATTTTTTCTCTAGCTGGAGTCAGGATGAAGGTAGGTGAGGGAGCCCCAGAGTCAGAGTGCATCCTGGCTCCACCGCCCATCTGCTCTCTGAACTGGAGAAGTTGCCTCATTTTCTTCATTTGTGAACTGGGAAATGTAAATGGTTCTACCTCAAAAGGTAGAGATCTTACTCTTAGGGTAGAATCGTAGGAGTTGATGCATATGTAAAGTGTTTTGGAAACTTTCATTAAATGTTAATGATTGTAGTTAATAGATTAATCAACTATTTGCTAACATACCCTTAGAGGTCATCCAGGTTATTCATTCATTTACTTGTGCAACAAATATTTATTAGCAACTTGCCTGGTGACACACGTTGGTATTTAACAATGAATAAGTCTAAGTCCCTCCTTTGTGGAGCCTGGCATTCTGGTGGGAGAGTGTACTAGTTGAGGCACAGGCTAAGCTACTAGGAAAAAATAAACCCAGCAATACAGTTGCTTAAATAACTTAGTTTATTGTATCTTTTTTTGTAATTAAAAATTTTTTTTTTACCTTGAGTAATACTCCAGAAATAAGTGATTCAGCCCTGCTAGGGCAACTCTGCCATCCTTAGCATGTGACATTTACCTCTGGGTCCATAATGGCTGCTGCAGCTTCTGCCATCTCATCTGCAGCCCACCAAACAGGAAATGGGAAGGCAAGAGTAGTGTCTGTTCTTCCTTTTAAAGCATGACCCAGAAGGGCTCAAGGTCATTTTTATTCACGTCCCATCGACCAGAACTAACTTGTGTGACAAGACCTCACCACAAGGAGGTCTGGGAAATAATCTCTAGCTGACATTTCTAAGAACTTGGTAACTAGTGGTTTGGGGCGTGAACTCCATATCCCCAGGTAAACCAGGCTCCTCATGGGGTAGTTTGTGGTGTTTCAAAGTAAGAACTGCGAGATTTAGCAAATAAAAATACAGAACATTCTGTCAATTTGAATTACAGGTAAACAACATTTGGGACATACTTATACTAAAAGTCATTTCTGGTTTATTTGAAATACTATATTTGATCTGTAATTCCTATTCAAAACTCTTCCGTGGGTAGGGCCCACACCTGTCTTCTCTGGGTCTCTCAGTCCATTCTAGCTCTACGTCCGAAGCCCAGGGACAGTTGAGTCACCCAGGGGTGCTAAGCACTGCAAAGGATGCAGAAAGCCCAGGCGATGGGACACCTGCTTCTCGGCGCATAGCCGTCAGGACAGGCAGCTGCCTCTTTCTGTGAACGTGCATTAAACAGAAGCCTGTGGTTTGTCACATGGGACAGCTGGTGCAGGCAGTCTAGAGGTGCCCATCCCAGACGTCTCATCACGGCGAGCTGAGGTCTGCCTCAGAAAACCTCTTAGCCTTGAACTTGGGGTTTTCGTGTGGCACTGGAGCAAGGTCCAGTTCCTTAGAGGCACCTGGTGGTTTCGTCCCCCAGTCCTGTCTGACTCTTGCGACCCCATGAACTGTAGCCCCCCAGGCTCCTCTGTCCATGGGATTTCCTAGAAGCACCCTAGCCCTGGTTCAAACCCCAGGTTTGCTCCTACCTAGCTGTGTGACCTTGGGCAAACCACTTTACCTCTCCAAGCCTGGGTTTTCTTGCCTGTAAGATGGGGCTCAAGAAAGAGCCCACCTCAGAGCATGCTGGTGAAGGGCGCGTGAGATGGTGACCACGTGATGCTCCTGGTGCACATTCGTCTTGCAGACTAAGATCTGGACTAGCATTGCTTGTCTGCTGCTCCTAACTACTTTTGCTGAGGCTTTGAGGGAACAAAGGATTGGGATGCTTATGCAGGAGGCTTCAGCAGGATGGGGGTGAGAGCGTACATGTCAAAGGGGCAGGGATCATCCTCCTGGCCACCCAAAGGGCTCCGGCAGCCCAGGGCTGGGCTTGGTGCTGTGGGTGTTGAGCCAGCTGGGGACAGATCAGGGCCAGCAGGACGCTGGAGGCCGGCAGCACTGCTGTCCTTGTCCCCCGAGCCCCTGCGCCTTGGCACCCTCTCTCCCAGTCCGGGGTGCCCCTGGTCCCTAGGATGCGCCCCGCTGCATCCTAGCCCACCACGGCCACGGCCACGCTGTGGAATTTCCAATTTTCAGCTAATGTGCGGGTCGTGACAGAGGCTCAGAGGCCCTGGTCAGACATAATGGCAGAAGAATTGTAAATGTCGCCCCAGTGAATGGCAATGAGGGAGGGCGGGGAGGGGACATTTTCCATCGGCCGCGCACAGGGCCCGGGAATATATTTTCTCTCCGAGTGTGTCGCATTAGATTTCCAGAGGTGCTGGGACTCCAGGTACATGTCATTAGTAACAGTTTGGGCGATAATGAATCCTTTTATTTCTTTTCCTCACAGCTCATGAATACATAACGAGGCCCTGCTCAGGCGCATCTGGCCGGCCCGAGCCTCTGCAGCCTAATCTCATCGGCTCCAATATCCAGGCAGCCCAGCTGGGGCCTGCCTTAAAGGAGCCGCCTGCTTGTTCCTGCCTGGGGACACCCAGCCGGGCGGCCGCGGGGCTGAGCCCTGGCTGAGAGTCTAGCGCCCCTGCAACCCAGGACCTGGAGGAGGGTGGCAGAGTCGGTTGAGGAAGGGGCACCCGGATCCCGACTCAGTGGTGAGCGTCACGCGGTGTATCCAGCAGGTGCTCAACAACGCTGCTTCCTGCACAGTCACTGCCCGGCGGGGGCAAGCTATCCGAAGGCATTCCACGGACTCCCTCATGTACAGCGAGCCGCTTGAGCAGGTGGCCTTGGAGGTTATGACCCCATTTTACAGCTGGAGAAACTGGGGGCTAGCAGCGTGAGGGGTTCATCATGGGCTTAGCAAGGTGGGCCGAGGCGGAGCCCAGCTGGACATCCTTTAGGCAGGCTCCTGGGCCAGGACGTTTTATCAAGTGATTCTTGACTTTATAAAATGTTACCTACCAAGAATTCAGCTTCTGTGTTCATTGTGAATCTGTGTCATTTTATCACTTTCCTGAGCAAGTGTTTGGTGGAAACACAAGGAGCTAGCTTTTAAAATGGTTTTCCCAGATGTCTGCAATCAATCTTCTTTTCCAAAAAGCTCCCTCCTCACTCTCCCCCTCTTTGGCCCACCCTGCTTTCCTCATTACACCTGTCAGGTCTTCACATGCTTTCTCTCACCCCATGTTGTGTTTGTTTACAGTTCCCCCGGGATGAGAGCTCTGTAGAAGCAGGGACTTTGGGCTCAGCTGGATCTTCAGTACCAAGGACAGTGCCCGGCACACAGTAGGGGATCAGTCTACACATGCAGAGCAACGAACCAGGTTCTGCCCCAGTCACGGTCACTCAAGGCTGGGCCCTGGTCTCCACGGGCCCCAGGAAGAAAGATCTTCAGGGTGGCAGGCCTCCAGGTCAGCGTGTGGCCTTGTGTCTGGGGCTCTCTGGGAATCTCGGGTGTGGTCAGGCCTGAGCGGCCTCCTGGACTCTGTGTCGGATGGAGCAGGGGTGTGGAGGGAAAGTGCAGATGCTGAGATGACAGTGCCTTTGTGATGGCCCAGGTCTCAGCTCCCTAACAGTTCCTCCTCGGGCAAGAGGCAACTGCCCCCAAACCCAGAGCCACAGAACCCTCATATCATGCTGGGACCCAGGCCAGGACATCCATCTATTGAAGGCTTGCCATCTGCTAAGCAATGTTGCAAATATACTGAAAATATTAAAACATACTTAACAGTGAAGTCTCTCAGAGAGTCAGTTAGCTGTTATCATATATCCCATTCCCTCATGGAAGGAAACAGAGGCGCAGAGAGATTAGGCAACTTACCCCGGAGCAAATGGCAGAGGTGGGATTTGAATCCACTGTCTGGCTTCTGTATGAAGTGTCTTAACTATAAGACTCTTCTGCCATTCTGATATGACTTCATAAAAAGGCATACAGCATCTTGAGGACCCTCTCTGTAAAGCCAGCCAACCATCTTTCTGGATCCATGAACACTGAGACATTCCCTATGACTCCACTCCTGAATCTGAGCCGTGCTGGTGTGACGTCTTGGATGGACCAGGGGCTGGGAGGCAGCGTGAGCTGTGTGGGCAGGCAGACCTGGACTGGAATCTTGGATCTGCTACTTAGAGCTGCGTGATCTTGAGCAAGCCACTTGGCTTCTCTGTGCCTTGGCTGCCTCAGCTATAAAATGGGGATGATTCAGTTCTACCTCATAGGGATCTGGGGAGGATCAATGTGCCAACATGTGACCGTGGTGTGCAATGAATATTAGGTTTTTCTAGAAGAAGCGTGAGGAGGGGTGGGGGAGGCCCTCTGGTTAGGGTTCCACCATGGCCTTGTTGCAGGGATCATCCATCATGACCTCTTTCCTCACCACTTCCACTGCCTTCAGCTCAACCACCTTCACGGTGACCACCCTCATCAGGCCCTGACCAGATGAGTATTCGTTAACTACCTACTGTGTGCCAAGTCCTGGGACTGACTCCTATGTGTATTACCTCATGCAAGGCTTACAAAACCCTGAGGGGAAGGCATCACTATTCCTATTTGATAGACAAGGAAACTGGGGCTCAGAGAGGTTAAGCAATTTGCCCAAGGTCACACAGCAGGTACAAGGAAGAGCCTGAATTCAAAACTGGGGTCTCACTCCAAAACCCATGATCTTAACCACAGTCTAGCACGGCCTCCCTTCCACCTCCCCATCTCTGACTCCTGCCCCTGAATGTCTCCCGGGCTAAGAAGCTTTCCCGGATTAAAGAACAGAGGGGGAATGAATGCCCCATCCCCTTGCCATCACCTGACCCACTTGCCCACCGTCCGAGGTGTGTCTTGCACAGACTCTGAGCCTTCCCTTTCAGGGCTGTGACTGAGAGCTGAGCGTCTGGAGGGCAGGCACAGCCCATGGAGGCTAAGGAAGGCCAGGAGATGAAGGTCAGAGCCTCGACGTCCAGCCCTGACCCGTAAGGTGCCAGAGCCCGTTACCAGAGCCTCACCTCTGGCTTTGCCATCTCCGCCACACACTTGTGGGGAGGCAGTGTGATCGAGGGGGTCACCCTGAGAGGAGGGAGAAGTCCTCAGTCTGGGCTCTAGCTCGGCCACTTTTAGCTCACATGGACCTTCTGGCCAATGGCCCCTTGTGACTCAGTTTCCTCATTTATAAAATGGGCACAATAATACCACTTCCTGTATAGGTACCGCGCGGGCTCAGAACTGCGGTCTGTACTTGGAAGATCTCAGTAAACATCAAGCTAAAATGATAATAAGCATTATTTTATTTCCTTCTCTTCAGGCATCTCTGCCCTGAGGCCCATGCAGTCAGGGCCCTGCCTACATCTTGCTTGCTCGCCTGCCTTGCCGTATTCACTCTTTAGCCTGTTTCACGAGAGTTGCCCGGATAAGTCTTCTGAGACCGCATCTCTGATCCTGTCAGTGCCATCTCCAGGAACTTTCAGTGGCTCCCTATCATCACCAAGACGAAGACCTAACCAGTTACCCCGGCTCTCACACCCTTCACAAACAGTCCTCAGCCTCCCCGTCCAATGGGACCCTCACACGGCCCCAGGCAAGCCCTCCACTCCCCGCAGGCACCTACCCCATGCGTGGCCTGTCCTGCCTTGGCGGCATGGCTCTTGCTGACTCCCCTGCCAGGAATGCCTTCTCCCCCTTCCAGCTTGAGGGTCACCTCCTCCAGGAAGTGGTCCCTTAACCTGACCTACCCGAGCCTCTGCTTTCTCATCGGTCCAATGTGCCCGCTTTGGGGGTTTCCATGACAACTGGATGTTCTCCAAGAACCAAAGGACTTTGAAAACCGTCACTATGGGGCATCCTCTCCTGATCCCCTCTCCGGTCACCCAGCACACAGCAGCGCCCGCTGAAGAACAGCCTTGAACAGGAGGGAAGCCCTCGGATGCCGTCTGGTAAGGACCCCCGCCTGCGCCCTGCACAACCTCTCCCGGCCTCGTTGTTGACTTTGGCACGTGGCCCTCACCTGGGCTGCCGTGACTGGCCTGGAATTTCAAGCTGAATTTGATTTGACCTGTTCCGCGGGGCTGGCCCCTAAACCAAACCATATTCCTACTGAGGCCCCCGTGCCCAGGGCTCCCCGGGGAGCTGGGGATGGAGCCTGGCTGGGCCACCGCCTGGGGTCACCTTCACCAAGCCCTGCCCAGCGCTCCCTCCTGAACTAATTCCATAATCCTACCTCCTGCCTGGCCCCAGCGGCTCAGGAAGGCTTCTCTGGCCGGCTCTGATCCCACCTTCCTGCTCAGCCTGGGCCCGCGGCCCCTCAGCCCCTCAGCAGCCCACTCGAGGGCCCCGCTGGGGTTCTGAAACTCATTTAGCACCCCCGCCCCCAGACCCCCAACCAGGCCTTGTAACGGGATCCAGATGTGCCCGCCCCTGTCCCCAGGGTCCCTTCGATAATCCGTGACAGTCGGGGGGCCAGCAGGGGCTGGCGCAGCTGCTGGGAGAGAGGACGGATGTGGGGTATGCAGCCCAGGGCCCAGGGTCTGTGGAGGAACATATACCCCAGCCCAGGCAGCCCTGGTCCAAGCAGCTCTGCCCTCCCCAAGAAAGCGTCCTCATCTCCCCAGGGGAGGATCCAAGTGCTGTGTGACCTTAGGTGGGTTGTGGGCCTCTCTGAACCTCACCTGCTTCATTGCCTGCTGGACCAGCTCTGATCTCACCGAATTGCTCTGCACGGGGGAAGGGCTCTTCTGGCACAGGAGACTGGCACGTAGTAGGTACTCACGAAACAGTCTCGGGGAAGTCACAGCATCACTTAGAGCTTACTTCCTCACCTACAAAATGGAGATGACAGTGTCTGCCTTTCAGGGGTTCTGGGAGGGCGAGCTCAGAACAAGGGTCCAGCCAATGGCAGGGGCTCGCCTCTCGCCTTCCAGGCTCCCTGGCCAGCGCCGACGAGGCAGAGGGAGGGGCCGGCCATCCCCTGGAGTCTGTGTTAGTGGTCCCTCATCCGATGGATCATTCGGATCAGAAGGACCTGGCTTCCAGTCCGAGGTCTACCTCCAGTCGAGTCCCTTCCCCCGAGGGCCTCCGTTTCCTATCTGAAACATAAGACCTCTTCTAAGCATCTTGGAAACATAGTTGATGCTCCACGGGTATCTGCTGAATGACCATCAGGATGCCTTCCGTCATTTTCTGAGCCCACCACCCCCCTGGATCTGAGCCACTTTCCCCAGACTCTCATGGGCACCCCCACTCAACAGAGGAGGGGCGGGGGTCAGCTGACAGGTCAGGAGGACAGCCCTGGAGTGACCTCTTGGCCTTCCCAGACTCCCTGCGGGAGATGCCGGGGGGACAGAGTGGGAGACTGAACTTTGGGTCCCTCAGCCTCTCTGTGCCACAAATTGCTCCCTGGAAGTAGAATTAGAGTAGTTCCCATGACCCGAGCCCTCTCAGGGGCCTGGCACCATACCAGGGCCTTTACGAGTCTGCTCTCCTCTTATCTGGATCAGGGATGCTCAGAGAGGTTGGCAGCAGCTGGGAACGGGAAAGAAATGCACATTGCCCAGCCCCGCCCTTGACCCACTGAATCTCCAGGTCTGGAGGTGGGGCCCAGCTGTCTGCATTTTGACAAGCCCTCCTGGTGATGCTTGCTGGGAACTCGAGCAGAACCACAGATCCACATACACCTCCTCCTCTTTCTGGCCCCAGGCCCTCTTGTCCACAGTTCCTCAGAGGCATCCTTTAACAAGCCCCTTCCTCTAGGGAACTACAGAGGGTGAGATGGTTGGATGGCATCTCCGACTTAGTGGACATGAGTCTGAGCAAGGCTCTGGGAGATGGTGAAGGACAGGGAAGCCTGGCGTGCTGCGGTCCATGGGGTCACAAAGAGTCAGACACAGCTGAGCGACCGAACAACGACAGCCCTCTCCTCAAGACCTCTGCTCCCCAGGCTCTTCGGTGTTACTGACTGTGCTCTTCTCTGGTCTGGAATCAGCAGCTTTTGGCCACACAGGGTCCCTGCAGAGAGATGCCCTGTCCAGATGTATCCCTCAGTGCATCCCCAGCTGCACACAGCGTACTCTGCTCTTTGAGGCGGGTCTGCCGCCAGCCTGTTTTTTATACGTGGACAAATGCCTGGCAGCCATCAACATACCAACCCTGGCCCATCAAGCGTGGCCTGGAGAAATGAAGCAATTTAAAGCACCCGTAGTCTGAGTTTCTTAACCTCTCTGGGTCTCATTTTCTCATATTTAAGACAGAGATAACAATACCCGTTTCTAGGATGATTGCAAGAATTAAAGATAATATGAGTAAAGCTTAGAACAACATCTGCCATGTAGCGTGTACTGTATATGTGCTAGAAATTGCGGCTCTGTGTGCTGTCCACGCCCCCTGTATCCTGTCCCCGCCCCCCGTGTCCTGTCCACGCCCCTGCATCCTGTCCCCGCCCCCCCGTGTCCTGTCCCTGCCCACTGTGTCCTGTCCCCACCCTCTGTGTCCTGTCCCCGCCCACTGTGTCCTGTCCCCGCCCACTGTGTCCTGTCCCCGCCCCGTGTCCTGTCTCCGCCCACTGTGTCCTGTCCCCACCCTCTGTGTCCTGTCCCCGCCCACTGTGTCCTGTCCCTGCCCCGTGTCCTGTCCCCGCCCCCTATGTCCTGTCCCCGCCCCCCCGTGTCCTGTCCCTGCCCACTGTGTCCTGTCCCCACCCTCTGTGTCCTGTCCCCGCCCACTGTGTCCTGTCCCCGCCCACTGTGTCCTGTCTCCGCCCACTGTGTCCTGTCCCCACCCTCTGTGTCCTGTCCCCGCCCACTGTGTCCTGTCCCTGCCCCGTGTCCTGTCCCCGCCCCCTGTGTCCTGTCCCCGCCCCTGTGTCCTGTCCCTGCCCCCGTGAGTCCTGTCCCCGCCCCCTGCGTCCTGTCCACGCCCACTGTGTCCTGACCACGCCCCCTGCGTTCTGTCCCCGCCCCCTGCGTCCTGTCCACGCCCCCTGTATCCTGTCCATGCCCCCTGTGTCCTGTCCCCGCCCTCTGCATCCTGTCCCCGCCCCCTGCATCCTGTCCCCGCCCCCTGTGTCCTGTCCACGCCCCCAGTCTTCCCTGCTTCTCCTTCCCTCCGTGGTACCAGGCCCAGCAGGCAGACTGGGTTACTATGACTCCCTGAACCTGTTGTTCTTTCCCGTGTCTCCATTCCTTTGCACAAGCTGTAATTTCTGGGGTGTTTTTCGCTCTTTACCTGGAATTGCCCCTGCTTGCCCACCCTTCCCACTCCCATGAATGATGGTTCTCCACTCACAGCCTGGTCGTCTTAGCTGCCCTCCTCACCCATCCACCAACACATACTCTGATTCTTCCCTCCAAGCGCTCAGTTCCTGGGCTCTTAAATGCCCTTGATTTCTGGCTTCTCTCCTAAGACGTAAGTTTCTTGAAAGCAGAGTCTGGGTCTTATTTATCTCCATACTGTGGCCAGCTTTTAGTGGGTGTTTAATAAATGCTTGTGGAGTAAAGATTAGGAGTGAATTTTAAAAGATGCATTAGAGTTACAGGGACTAAGAAATGAAGATCTTCCAAATATAGGTAGTGAAACAGGCAGGAAAATACGGACGATGAGATCCCACGTAATCACCCTCCCCAAACTGCATTTCTGTGTATACATGTTGAATGCCGGACTTCCCTGGTGGTCCAGGGTTAGGAATCTGCGCGACAATGCAGGGGACCTGGGTTTAATCCCTGGTCCAGGAAGATTCCACAAGCCGCAACTACTGAAGCCGGTGCTCTAGAGCCAGCGCTCTGCAACGGAGAAACCTCCGCAATGAGAAGCCTATGCGCCAAAACAAAGAGCAGCCACCGCTTGCCGCAACTGGAGAAACCCCACGTGCCTCAGTGAAGACCCGTTTCGGCCAAAAATAAGTAAATACATTTTTTAAGTTATTAAAAATTTATGTGGAATGCTTAGAAAGGAATCTGAAAGAGTGAACACCAAAGTCATAACAGGCACGGACTTGGGCAAGGAGACTAATTTCAATAGCGAATGAAGGGATCTCTGTCGCCTTGTCTTGTTTGAATTATTATGGAAAAGTGAATTGTTAGTTTGTGTATTAAAGACAAAACAGTTCTCCTCCTCCTGTGA
Organism: Dama dama; assembly: GCF_033118175.1. NCBI lineage: Eukaryota > Metazoa > Chordata > Mammalia > Artiodactyla > Cervidae > Dama > Dama dama. The sequence goes on along the minus strand of NC_083688.1, from coordinate 2,317,787 downwards.
AAAGGCTGATGTGGAACCCTGGCCTCACTCTGCTCCAGACTCAAGCTGGATGTGCCATGCCAAGCCTTTTCTACCATGGCCCCATGGTAGGTCCCTTTGCACGTCCCATTCTTTCTGCCCAGAATGCCTTTCCCCAGCTTCTAGGTGGCTGTCTTCTCTGCATCGATCAGGTATCTGTAAATTCAGCCTCCTCAGAGGCTTCCAGTGCAGCCCTGTCATCCCTTCCCTGAGCCCTCTGCTTTTCTACCATGTTGAGCACGCCTGCAGTTCTTACTGTTCATCTTTACTTGCTCAGTGACTTACTCTCTGTCTCTGCTTACTGGAGCATGAGCCCTCTGGGGTCAGGAACTGTGACTGCATTGCCCCTGCTGCACCTCTGGGATATTGTGAGAGCTCATGTAGAAGTCGATGAATTAATAAAATCCACTCTAATTATTATTTTTATTATTATTATTATTTTTTTGGTCCAGGGTTCTCGAGCTTTTGGAGTTTCTCTCTCTCCTTTTATCTTTTCTAGTTCAAACCTTGACCATCAGATATTAACCTGCCCTTGGAGCTCCGAGGGTCTCACTAACTCAGGCTCCTTTAAAGAACTGCCCAATGGTCCATATAAGGTTTTCAGGCAACCACAGCAATGAAATGCAAGCCTAATCCTGTGAAACCCCAAAACTCAGAAGAGATGGTTCAGGGCCTGTTCTGTTCAGCTCGTGGCTCATAGTGACACCGTACCTGTGCTTTCAAGACCCATATGTTCTTTGTTTTCCTTAAGTGTCAGAAATTTGCTATTGACTCAGACATCCACCTAATTCAAATTTCAAAAGAACAAAGACATCTCTCCCTGTTGCCCTTTCTATATGGCAACCTGTGTAAACAGCTTCTCATGTGGCTGCCCGAGATTTTTTCCTATATGTTCTAGCAAGTGCGGACATATATGTTCTAGTTTTCCTCTTCCATACACATACAAATGGTGATCTATCATACACAAATGCATCGTTCTGCATTTTTTTAACCTAACAGAAGAACTTGGAGATCTTTCCATGGTGAATAACTAAAGGGCATCCACATATTTCCCTATGGCAGCAGAGAGGACAGAATGCTTTCTTATATGCAGTGATCCCGTTGGTGTTTACCAGGCTGCTACTTAGTGACTGAGCCTAGAGGTCGTTAAGGTCAGGGGACGAGGGTTTGAGTCCCAGCTGTGCCACTGGCCCTTGAGCGAGCTGCCCAAGTGGAGCCCACGTGCACATCTACAAAGGGGACAATCCCAGCATCTGCCTGCTGAGAGGTGGCCAGGACCAAGTAAGGTCATGAGTGTCAGGGTCCTAGTTCTTACGCATATGGTGTTCAATAAATGGTGGCTGCTTTGACAAATATGATTAACTATAAAAATAAGTGTTACCGTTCAGCCCCATTGGCTCAGCCAGGAGATGAGGGCTGTGGACACTGTGGCTTGGGCGTCCTGTTGAAACTAGGGCCTTCTGTTTACTCTCATCTTCTTTCTTGAAGTATTGTTGATTTACAATGTTGTGTTAATTTCTGGTGCATAGCACACTGATTCAGTTATGCACACATATATATTTTTTCATGTTCTTTTCCATTGTGACTTATTACAAGATACTGAATATGGTTCTCTGAGTTATACGGCAGGACCTTGTTGTTCATCTAATTTGAATACAGGGGTTTGTATCTGTTAATCCCACACTCTTAATTTATCCCTCCTGTACCCCCATTCCCCTTTGATAACCATCAATTTGTTTCCTAAGTTTGTGAGTCTGTTTGGTAAATAGGTTTATTTGTATCATATTTTGGATTCTGCATATGAGCAGCATATAAATATATAATATTTATCTCTGTTTGACCTTACTTAGGATCACAGTCTCTAGGAGCATCCATGGTGATGCAAATGGCATTATTTGCCATTCTTTCTTGCGACTGAGTAGTATGGAATCCTCTACTTAGAAGAAGCCGTGCTGATGGCTCGTTGAAGGTGGCCTTCATGCATCTGGGCAGGTAGGACCCTGGGAGACCATCCACCACCCCCTACCCCTGCTTCACAGAAAACGGGGGAGGAGCAGGGACCAGCGAATGAGCCCAGGCATCCTCTTTGAGTGTCAGGAGACAATGGGGTGAGAGCTTTCCTGGGCAGCCTCACAGCTGTTTTTCAGTTCTTAGTCACTGGACACATTTAGGCTTGAAGTTCTTTGAATTTTGTTAAATTCTTTTTCTTCTTTTTCCTTCTCCTCGTGGGGGCAACTTCTGCTTTCCTTGGAGAACTGTCATTAATAAGAGGTGTAAATGACGAACAGGGCATCCCCGGCCAGTCTTTCTTCTCACATTTATTCCTTCCCTGCGTTTTGCTTTATGAGTTTCTAGTTATCAGAGTAATAGAGCATCTGTTTGGAGAGTAAAAATTGAATCCTGTAATTCCATTCTCAGTGGAGATTTTTATGAACACTTTAACACATTTTTAAAAAATTCTTTTATATTAGCGTGTAGCCAATTAACAATGTCGTGAGAGTTTCAGGTGGACAGCAAAGGAATTCAGCCATGTGTGTGCCTGTATCCATTCTCCCCCAAACTCCGCTCCCATCCAGGCTTCCACATAACGCTGAGCAGAGCTGCCTGTGCTGTCCACACATCCATTTTAAATACAGCAGTGTCGAACACTTTTATACTAGCATTCCCTGTCTGCCTTCTCTGCACTTCAACACATTGGAGATCATATCAGAAAGAGAGGTTTTCTGTTCTAAAATGTTTGGTTCATCGTTGGAACATCCATTTCCCTGTGTTGTTAAAAATGTCGTAAATGTCCATTTTAAAGGCTGCAGGATAGCTAATTGAGTGGAAATACCATATTTCCCATAACTATCTCCCTATTGTTGCACTTCAGGGTTCTACTCACTTTATTTCAGTTTTCTGGGTGTTCAGTTAGAGAGAACTTTGACCCCATCATAGGTTTTTTTTCCCCCTGAGGCTTGGATTTCCAGGGGTGGAATTCCTTGGCCAGTGATTATGAAGACGTTCAAGGATCTTGATTCTTCCCATTTCTTTCTCCTCCAATCAGTTTTATTTTAATGTGTGGCTTAGCCAATCCTTCCTCCATAACAGATAGGGCTCTGACCCGAGAGGCATAAATTTCACATTTGCTTTCCCTAAAGCGTCCCTGAAGTCCCTGAAGCCAGGACCATTAGAACTTAGTTTAGATGACTTTCCAAGGCACCCAGGATGGACCTTCCCCACCGTCAAGGCAGCTCAGAGAAGGATAGAGAACTCCGTCACATGCAGCAGACTTGTCCCCACCCATTCCCAACACCACCCCCATCCCCGTCGTTTTGTAGCTGAGCACTGAAGAATTGATGCTTTTGAACTGTGGTGTTGGAGAAGACTCTTGAGAGTTCTTTGGAGATCCAACCAGTCCATCCTAAAGGAGATCAACTACAGGAGTTGATGATGGGCAGGGAGGCCTAGCGTGCTGCAGTCCATGGGGTTCCAAAAGTGTCGGACATGACTGAGCGACTGAACTGAACTGAACTGATCTTGCAAAAGAGCTTAGCCAAACTGATCATCCATTATTTTAAAATAGAGTTAATCCTCCACTTCATCAGAATGCCAGCTGGTGATTTCCTAAGGTTGCTAAAGTTCTAAGAGGACTTTGCTTTCAGTCATTCATTTACTTGATACATATTTAATTGATGCTGAGTCAGGTTCTAGATTTGGTTCCCCATCCCCACAGTTCCATTTACACTCATTGGTTCAACAGAGGTGTGAGCTGGGGTCAGACAGTCATGGGTGTGGTACTTGGGCAAGTCACTGAACTTTTCTGAGTTTTTGTTTTCTCATCTGTAAATTGGGAACTATAATGGTAGCTATAAGGTGGTTATAAGGATTAAATGATAAATATATCACATGTACTTCAGTTCAGTTCAGTTCAGTCACTCAGTCGTGTCCAACTCTTTGTGACCCCATGGACTGTAGCATACCAGGCCTCGCTGTCCATCACCAACTCCTGTAGCTTACTCAAACTCATGTCCATTGAGTCAGTGATGCCATCCAACCATCTCACCCTCTGTCATCCCCTTCTCCTCATGCCTTCAATCTTTCCCAGCATCAGGGTCTTTTCCAGGGAGTCAGCTCTTCCCATCAGGTGGCCAAAGAATTGGATTTTCAGCTTCAGCATCAGTCCTTCCAATGAACACCCAGGACTGATCTCCTTCAGGATGGACTGGTTGGATCTCCTTGCAGTCCAAGGGACTCTCAAGAGTCTTCTCCAACACCACAGTTCAAAAGCATCGATTCTTTGGTGCTCAGCTTTCCTTATAGTCCAACTCTCACATTCATACATGACCACTGGAAAAACCATAGCTTTGATTAGATGGACCTTTGTTGCCAAGGTAATGTCTCTGCTTTTTAATACGCTATCTAGATTGGTCATAGCTTTTCTTCCAAGGAGCAAGCAATTTCATGGCTGCAATCACCATCTGCAGTGATTTTGGAAACCCCTAAAATATATGCCACGTGTACTTAGTAAGCATCCATGGAATGTTAGCTGTAATAGTGATCATTAGACTGTTATCACATTGCATATGAGGGTCTCACACAACTGGTAAGACAGTCATCTGGCTCCATGTTCAAGTTGACCAATTGCCTTAACTCTGTCCCAGTTGCGTGACTGTACAGGGAAGGGAGAGGCTGATATTACCTGGGTACCTACCAGAAGGTTCTCCAGGGCTTGTTCATGGGACTTGTTTGCTTGCCTCCCTCATCCCCAGAGTCTGGTCACCCTCCTGTACATGAGAGAATCGGATACAGGGGAGTTGAAGATTACAGGGCTTCAGTGGAGACCAGACAGACTGCATGTTGGAGCGAGGCAACACCTGCATGTTAGAATAACGTCATAATCAAGGGTGACAATCTTATAATGTTAGGATGTTAAAATGACTCAATGTTAGGATGTTAAAATGACTCAGTGTTAGAATGTGTGGATATTATAATAACCGATAGAGCATTACACTAGAAGAACTTTGGTTTTGGAAGGGCTTGTTAAAGAGGATCTGGTCTTTCACTGAATCTGTAGGTGGACAAAGCCACAGGAAAAAAAAGGCAGTATAACTTTTGGCAGATTGGTGGTTGTGCTTTTAGAATTGTGAGAAGGAAAATTCAGAACTGAACTGGCATCATATTTATAAGCATGCTATGGTGTGTATGTGGGAACAGAATTCAAAATTAGAATGTTTTTAAGATTTAAAAAATTTGACCATTTAAAAGAACGTTGGTTTGGGGTGGGCTGTTTGGGGTTATTTGTCTGTCCTGAGAGCCCTGGGCACAGCATTCATGGTCCCTCTTCCTTTTCTTGGGAGGCTTGTGGAAATATGGGCAGACCATTGATTTCAGCCCAAACCTTCACTCTACAGGTGAAGATGAGGAGGTTCAGAGACAACAGTGATCTGGTCAAACCACATGGTGGCGGGTGGGGGTGGGTGGGCACTGCAGAATCACAGGTGGAGGCCAAGCTCCAGACCATGCCCTTCTCCCTGTCTCCCCACCCCCACTGCTTCACTGCTCCCCGGGGCATGGTCTGAGCAGAGTGCTGGGTAAGTCTGTCTCCTCTACTGGGCATCAGTGAATTCTGCCTTGGAATAAAGCTAGTTGTGTATGTCATTTGCAACCCACTAGCTGTTGACATGCCTTTGGCTCCTGGGGTGTATCTTATTTGGCAATACCTTTTTGCTAGAAGAAGTAAGCAGTATGGAAAAGATGATCATCTGGTCTACCTAGAACACTATGGCAGTTTTCAAATTTTTAAAAATTATTTTAATTGGAGGATTATGACAACATTGTGATGTTTCCCCATACATCAGTGTGAATCAGCCATAGACACACATTTGTCCTCGCCCTCCTGCACCCCATCCCACCTTTCTCCGTACCCCATCCCCCCAGGTCGTCACAGAGCACCAGCTTCAGAGCCAGAGTTTTCAGCTCTGCCACTTCCCAACTGTGTGATCTTGGGCAAAAAACCTAACCTCTCTGTTATGCAGGTTTTCCATCTGTTAAGCAGAGTTAATAGTAGCCTTATAATATTGTTGTGAAGATTAAATGAGATAATGACCCTTGCATAGTGCCTGTAACAGAGAGTAGATACTTAATAAACACTATTCTATATATAGTGATAGTTTGTGATAATTTATAATAATATATAAACTTTCCTTCCTGCTTCCCCTCAGCTCCTACCACCCCCTCCCTGAATGTTCACACATTCATCTTTCAATACCCTCGTGTCTGCTTTAGGCAGAGTGACTTAACTCAGCCCCAAATACCAACATGTTTCTCAGTGATAGACATTAAAGGGCTTGGGGTTTCTTGATGAACTGGAAGAATTTTTCTTTTAATATCTTAAAATCCCTTTGCAAGTTGGGAGCCTCTGCAGGAGAAGGCGGAAAGTCACACCTGCTGAAGTCTTGCCACGCACTCTCAAAGTCAGTTCTCATAGCCTCTATGCAGGAGACATGTCATTACCTCCAACCTCCAGGCGAGAAAACAGAGGCACAGAAGCCAATTAATTTGGTGAAGATCAGAGATCAAGAAAGAGATGGCAGTTAGGGTCTGAAACTCTGAGTGCTTGACCCTGAAACCTATATTCTTTCCACTGGAACAGCCCATTTTGCTTTCTGAGCTGGAACATGACCTGGTTTTCATCTGGCCCTGGGGTCAAGAGGCAGGTGAGAGGGTGGATGATAAGGTAGGACGGGTCAGAGGGAGAGGATGTGGTCCAAGCTCACCAAGTCCCAGGAGGTATTTTCCCAACAAATAGCTGGATGGCAGGGCAATGGGTCTGGAATTGCTTTGGCAATTTCCTGCGTTGGTCTAGAATACCTGGTTACTTCCTCTGTGACATGCTGAGTGTGTGAGGTCCTCCACACAGAGCACTTACAAGATGGGACCTAGTTGAAGCAAGTGAAAGTGCTTGGAAAACAAAGGTAAATGTACTGAGAAAAAGCCAGGGCCTCTAAGCCCTGCATCCTGGCATCCCCGTTTCTCCTCAGGCCCTTGTACCTCTCAGGGAGAAGGTAGGAGGACGGCCACGCTGCAGGGAGGAGGGCTAGGCCAGGCTCTTGACTAGCCCAGGATGGACTGGGCACAAGCCTGAGTTACCCGCGAGGAGGGAAAGGCAGGACGCGGCTGGAGGAGACACGAAGTGAGAATGAAGTCGGAAGTCACAGAAGGTAAGAACCACGGCTTGAGGACGGCAGCTGGGGGCCTGGGAGGGCTAAAGCCCCAGCGAAGAGGGTGGATCCCGGCAGGAGGCTCAGAACCCAGATGGAGAACCGAGTGAGCGGTCGGAGGTCCGTGCTTAGGTGGTCTGCATGTCGGTCTAATGGCCCAAGAGGTCGCCCAAAGCGCAGACCAAATGGATGGGTTGTTCAGGATGGCAGGGTTCACAGACACAGGGCAAAGACGGATTCGTGCGGGAATGACCTTCATCAAGGTCACCCAGCTTGGGCAACAAACAGAGAACCCCACCCAAGAACTAGGACCCGCTGGCGCCTCCTGCAGCCACGTCTGCCGAACCCCAAAGTTCTCTACCTGAGCCCCAGGGCTGGAGCAAGCCCCAGGCAGCGGCTGCTCACCCTTTCGTCTCCGGCCATAAAGAGACAACAGAATGGAAAAATAATTAAAAAATAAGAGTGGAGGCGGGGGGGGGGGGGGGGGGGGGCGTGGGGCGGTGCCTTGGTAGGGGGGAGAGCGGAGGGCTGGGGAAGCGATTTCCAGAGCAGAGAGGGATGGAGGGTTGGCGAGGCTGGCGCTGAGATAACCAACAGATGCGATTCTTCAGATAAGCGTAGCAATTTAGATAAATCTCAGGCTTTGGCGCTGCTCGCCTGCGTCCCCTCTCCTCCGTCTGCCTTTTTTCAATTTTATCTCTGAGCCAAGGGAGGGGGAGGGGAGGGGAGGGAACTCAGAGGGGTGAGGAGACGGGAGGCGGGAGGGCAGCGAGGGGGGCCAACTTCATCTTCAGGGACTTTGGCTTTTCTTTTTAATGTGTTTTTCCCAGAAGGTGGGAAATGCCAACACACACTCGGAGACCTAGAAGGCGGCCTATGTTTTTTAAAAAGCGGCGGACAAAAATCAAAATATTTGAAAATGTATTTCATGGTAATTATGTCATATTTCATGGGCTGGTGCCACTACTGAAAGAGAGGCTGAATGCCTTAATTTGTATAGAAATTGTAATCATTTGTTCATTTCAAGGTGAAAATTGCATTTTTTAATTTAAATTGTATCCTGCATGATAGTCTATTATCTAGTAAAATTGTCTCCATGTCTGAATGCCTTATATGCAGCTGCAATGCTTGTTACAAATCCACTTATATTCATAAAAGCAGGTGGACATCTCAGGAAATGGAAGCCGTCGTGCGTGCGTGCGTGCGGGTGCGTGTGGATGCAGCGGCTCCTCTTGCCCATCGCACTCCGGTCCCCTCCCGCATGCCCGCCTCCACCTTCGACTCTCAAGTCAGCATTTCCAGATCGGCTTAACAAATGATAATTAGTTGGAATAAATGAAGAAGCTGCACAGTGGGGAGGAAGGAGCCGGGGACTGAGTCAGGGCGCCGGGCAGGGCTCTTCTCCTCCTAACGTTCTACCCCTGGGGGCTTGCAGCTTTGATTCTCGCTCTGAGCCTCAGTTTCCTGTCTGTAAAGGCAGACGTTTGACTTCCCCTTAGTGAAGGGTCTGTGCTTACTCGGCAACAGGGTAATTAAGAGTCTGGTTGTTGGGATTTCCTTGGTGGTCTGGTGGTTAAGAATCCGCCTTCCAGTGCGGGGATGTGGGTTCGATCTCCGGTTCGGGAAATAAGAGGCCACAGGCCTCGGAGCAACTAAGTGCTGTTCCGCAGCTAGAGTCCCTGCGCTGCTACGCAGGATCCTGCAGGACCCAACAAAGATCTCGCTGCCGCAGCTAAGAGCTGAACAGTCTGGTTGTCTTTGCCCTTGCGGGCTGTGTGACCCAACACAAATTCCTTAACCTCTCTGAGACTCAGTTTTCTCATCTTTAAAATGGGGCAATGACAAAATCTGCTTCATCTGGTTGTTGTCAGCAAAGGAGGACCAGTAGACCAAATCCACCCGTCAATTGTCTACACAGCCTGCCAGCTTCTAGGGGTTTCTACGTTTTTTTAAATGTTGAAAAAGAAATTGGAAGCAAAACAACATATTGTGACATAAGATTATATAGATTCAAATTTAAGTTCTGTAGATAAAGTTTTGCTGGAACACAGACAGGCTCATGGGTTTAGCTATGGCTGCTATCACCCTGTATCAGACTGAGTGGTTGTAACAAAGCCCATATAGCCCGCAAAGCCTAAAATGTCCACTATGGGCCTTTATAGGAAGAGTTCGCCAACCTTCAAAATAACTTAATAAAGTGCTCAGCCCAGCATCTGGGATGTCAGAAGCATCAATCCTTGTTAGCAGTTAGTATAGGCTGGGAGATTTAAGGAAGTTTGAGTGTCAGGAAGACAATCAGTCAACCAGTATTTATACAATAGCTACCATCTGCTCATAGATACAGAATATCTCTTTGGGACAAAACCAGAATTGGGGGGACCTCATTTTCCCAGGGGAATTTTACCCAGAGTTTAGAAAAATTCCATTGCATTTTTAAAAATCGAGAAGTGCCAGCAGGGATCCTGGAGCAGAATTAAGATGGTCTTTTCCATCCACCTACTCTGGGCCTTAATTTCCCATGTAAAATGGATCCCTTCCAGCAAAAGGTACAACTCCAAGTCCCCCATACCACGTGCATGTGTAAAGGGTCAGCATGCTCCTGGGCAGATAGCTGCTGCCCAGATGGTAGATTTCTTGCTCTCCTTTCACTGTGACAGTTTCCTTGGCCATTAGAGGATCCTGTTCAGAAGCACTTACTTCCATCTTTGGCTTCCCAACCATGGAAGCCCAGGTGGTCCTCGTGGTAGAGAACCTGCCTGCCAGTCAGGAGACACAAGAGACACGGGTTCGGGAAGATCCCCTGGAAAAGGGCACAGCGACCCACTCCAGTATCCTTACCTGGAGAATCCCATGCACAGAAGAACCTGGCAGGCTTCAGTCCATGGGGTCGCAAAGAGTCGGACACGACTGAAGCAACTTCTCTCGCATGCAGAAAAAGCCCACTCGGCTTCCCAGGTGGCCCTTGTGATAAAGAACCTGTCTGCTAATGCAGGAGACCTAAGAGACTTGGGTTCGATCCCTGGGTTGGGAAGATCCCCTGGAGAAGGGCATGGCAACCCACTCCAGTATCGTTGCCTGGAGAATCCCATGGACAGAGGAGCCTGGTGGGCTACTGCCCTTGGGAACACGAAGAGTCAGACACGACTAAAGCACCTTACTTACCATGCATGCCCTCCCATCTTTTAGTCCAGCTCGTTCCTTTTTCCCCTCACTCTTTCCCTCCCACCTTCCCTTTTCCCCTCTCTTCTTCACTTCCTTCTTTCCTTGCCTCCTTCATCAAACAATTTCCAAGCATCTTGTTGTCCCAGACACTGTCTTGAAGGAGGCTCTATGTGGTCCCTCTTAATTCCAAGCTCCCTTCAGCTAAGGAGAAAGACTCTTACACTCAAACACAAGCTAAATGTCTTTGGTGAGTGACTGAGTCTCTGAGTCTCATTTCCCCAGTGAGAAAATGAAACTAATAATTTTCCTGTCTGTCATAGGATTATGGGGGAGGATTCAAAGAGATGATATGTGTCAAAATGCCTTGTCAACTGTAAAGAGTCACACAATTGTTATTTAAAAATTTGTCTTTTTCAGGACTCAGGCTGCAGAAGACTTGCCCAAGACCACACAGCTAAAAAGTAACCAAATGAGTTTAACACTAATGCCTGATTTGTGGACTGCAGGTTTTTGCGTCCCCTCAAAGTGATGGTATTTGGAGATGAGGTCTTTGAATAATTAAGGTTAGAGAAGAAGACTCTTGAGAGTCCCTTGGATTTCAAGGAGATCCAACCAGTCCATCCTAAAGGAAATCAGTCCTGAATATTCATTGGAAGGACTGATGCTGAAGCTAAAACTCCAATACTTTGGCCACTTGTTGTGGAGAACTGACTTATTTGAAAAGACCCTGATGCTGGGAAAGATTGAAGGCAGGAGGAGAAGGGGACAACAGAGGATGAGGTGGTTGGATCACATCACTGACTTGATGGACATGAGTTTGAGTAAACTCCAGGAGTTGGTGATGGATGGGGAGGCCTGGCGTGCTGCAGTCCATGGGGTCACAAAGAGTCAGACACAACTGAGTGACTGAACCAAACTGAAGTCATGAGGGTGGGGCCCCATGATGGGATTAGTGCCCTTTTAGGAAGAGGAAGGGCCATCGGAGCTCCATGCGCACTGAGGAGAGGCCATGTGAGCACACAGTGAGGAGGCAGCTGTCCGCAAACCAGGAAGAGAGCCCCCCCAGAGCCTGACCATCCTGCTGCCCCGGCCTCAGACTCCCAGCTTCCGGAACCATGTGCAAAAAAAATGCCTATAGCTAAAGCCCCAGGCTATTATAATTTGTTATAGCAGCCCAAGTAGACAAAGACATCTGGGCTCTTCACCGTCTAACACACTTCCTCCCTGGACGTATTTAATTTAATTACTTAATTAATTTATTTAAAAGCTTTATTTATTTTTGGTTGCGCCGGGTCTTCATTGCTGCAAGGGGGCTTTCTTTTGTGGCGAGCGGAGGCTACTCTCTGCTTGTGTTGCGTGGGCTTCTTATTGTGGTGGCTTCTCTTGTCATGGCGCTGCAGGGCTCTAGGCACATGGGCTTCAGTGGTTGTGGTCCACAGGCTCTGTTGCTCCACAGCAAGTAGAATCCTCCCAGACCAGGGCTCGAACCCACGTCCCCTGCGTTGGTAGGAGGACTCTTAACCACTGGACAGCCAGGGAAGTCCCCCGGATATATTCTATGAAGGGAAGGGAATGCCAGCCTTCTGTTTGCAGCCTGGAGAAATCTGGGGTAGGAGAGAGTCAGGGTTAGAGTTCCAGGGCCTCAGTTTCTCCCCTGCTTGTCAATACTGGCTGTGTGACAGAATCAGTTGGGGAGCTATAATGATAGTATCAGTAATGATGCCTGAGCTTCATTCCCAGAGGTTCTGATTTACTGGGTCCAGGAAGGACCTGGCCCGTGGTGTTTTATCGTTCCTCCCCTGCCCTGCCCAACCGTCGCTCTGTGATCACACAGGGTAGTTGCTGGGTGGAGGCCCTTCCCCAAGCAGCAGCATCTGGACGTGAGATTATCCTCATCCTTTCCCATCACCCCAGGGGACATGAACAGGTGCTGGAATGGGGCGGAGGGGAGTTCACATGGCAAATCCTTCCATGCCTCATACCCAACCAGAATTCCTGGAGGGCTCCCAACACTGCGTGCCAACTCCTGAGAGTCTGAGAATGTTGAAATGATTCAACCAGAGTGGATCCGGGGGCTTGAGAGCTGGGGCCCTGAGCCTGCACGCCTGGCCAGGGAGCAGTCACGTCATTGAAGAGGAGCTAGTGGTGGACGGATGGGCACTGGTGAGGAGTCTGCAGATGGCTGCTTTCTTGACAGTATTCTCAACATGTTTAATTGTTAATGACAATATTTACCATTTAACCAGGGGCCTACTGTCTTCCAGAGGCTTTGCTTACATCTTCTCACTGAGGATCTACTAGGTGCCAGTGTTGCCTCATCACCCCCATCTCCTCTTGGCTTCTGGCACCATCCTTCCCTACTGTCCTCTGGGTGCCCAGCTACTCCTTCACTGATTCTTTCCCCAAATTCCTCTAAAGGCTGGAGTGCACACAGCCCAATCATTGGTTCTTCTTTCCTTCTATTTTTCTATCTCACTCACTCCCTCAGTGGTACCAGCCAAACTTTAAATACCAACCAAACTTCCAAAGTCACCCGTGAAGCATCACCCTCTTCTCCAGATATAGGAGCCTCAGGTGGTGCTGTCTCTACCTGGGAATTCTCAGCTGTAGGGTGGCTGAACAGGCCTGTTGAATCTCTGCTCCTCACTTTACTAAAATAAAATCCAAACTCTTCGCCAGTCTATAAGGCTCCCATTATTTGGCCCCAGCCCACTTCACCCTTCCAATCTCCTACTGCAAGCGTGTGACCAGCCAGCTGACTGAATGAACAAATGAGTGAATGAACTTTCCGGGAAGGGCCTGGATTGAGAGTTAATACATGGACGCAATCTCCAATGACTCTGAAAGTTTAGACGACCACCCTCCTTGTCCTCTCTGGGACTTTGCTTTCAATATTTGTTGGACTGCATTTTCCTATGACGTAGGTAGTGTTACACCCATTTTTAAAATCTGTTTTTCATTGAAGGATAATTGCTTTACAATACTGTATTGCTTTCTGCCACACAGGAACATGAATCAGCTCTAGGTATACACACGTGCCTCCCTCTGGAGCCTCCCTCCCACCTCCCATCCCACCCCACCTCTAGGCTGTCCCGGTTTGAGTTCGCTGAGTCAGACAGCAAATTCCCACTGGCTTCTATTTTACATATTATGGACACAGGATGGGGGGAAGGGGAAGGAGAGGGTGGGATGAACAGAGAGAGTAGCATGGAAACATACATACCCATTTTATAGATGGAAAAAAAATTGTCTTGGGGAGGTTAACTCCCCGACCAAGGTCACCCAGTGGTAGCTGAGAGGGCTAGGGTCTGAACACAGGTCTCTCTGGTTACAAAGCCCATGCCCAGTTTTCACTGCACTTCCGCTCTGAATGTGCCCCCATCCTGGCCGGCCCCTCTGCTGGCCTTCAGGTTGGGACCAGAGGTACATCCAGCAGCTGCCGGAGCCTCCCCCTCCCCTTCCTCGCAGCTGGGAGCCGGGGCCCCTCATTCTGCAGAATCATCCATCCCCCGGGACCTGGCCACTCCCAGACCAGCTGCGCAAGCTTGGAGAAGACACTTTCTAAGCCACAGCGTACCCAGCTGAAAACATGCACGTAGCCCCATCCAGCTGTCTTCCGGAAAGAACCAGATCAACTGCTACTCTGGTAAAGATGGAAAAATTCCGTTAATTTAATGAGTCTGGACACAGTGTGGGATGACTGAAGCCTCAGGCTCCCAGCCTCTGTGTGATGGAGCTAACCCTCTTCTGATCCTCTCCTAATCCCAAATTTCACAACTTCGGCACAACTGACATTTGAGTCAGATAATTCTTTGTTGCGGGGGCTGTTCTGTGTGCTGTAGGGGGTTGAGTGGTCTCGCTGGTCTCCACTTACCACACAGCAGGCCATTCATCCTGGTGTAACAACCAAAATGATCTCCAGGCTGCCAAGTGCCCCTGGTTCAGAGTACAGGGCTTCCCAGGTGGCGTTAGTGGTAAAGAACCAGCCTGCCAATGCAGGAGACATAAGAGACTGGGTTCAATCGATAAGTCGGGAAGATCCCCTGGAGTTGGAGAATCCCATGGACAGAGGAGCCTGGCAGGCAAAGAGTTGGGAACTGAGTGACTTAGCATGCATGTGCACACACATGAGAGTCACTAATCCTAGAAGTGAAGTGAAGTGAAAGTCGGTCAGTCATGTCCGACTCTTTGCAACCCCATGGACTATACAGTCCATGGAATTCTCCAGGCCAGAATACTGGAGTGAGTAGCCTTTCGCTTCTCCAGGGGATCCTCCTGACCCAGGGATCGAGCTCAGGTCTCCCGCATTGCAGGCAGATTCTTTACCAGCTGAGCCACAGGGCAGCCCAAAGCATAGCTTGATCCTTACCTGTCCTTACAGGATGATAACCATTATCCTCGATGGTTATTTTCCAGGCATCAAGCTTCCAGTTCTTGGTAGTTCATGTTGAGCACCTAGTAAGTGCCAGGCACAGACTAATGCAATCCTCACAACAGCCCTCTGGGATGGATGTTATCATTATCCTGTTTTACAAATGGCGAGATAGGCACAGAGAAATTTATGTGAGTCCCTTGACCTCTGTTCCTGCAGACCACGTGCCACAGCCAGGCTGTCTGCTGACCATGTGACCACATTCATTCGCTCTTAGTGACTTTGCAAGTCACAGGGTCATGACGCTCAGATTCCCATGAGGAAACTGAGCTTCATGCGGTTTCCATGAGATCACCCAGTATCCTATAGCCGCTGTAATGGTTAGAGCCTGGGTTTGAACCCAAACTTTATGGTGAAGCCCATTATCTTCCCACTTCTCCCAACTGCCTTCTAAAGACTTGTAGAAATACTGTCAGCTTGACAGGACCTTTAAGATCTTTTAATACTCAACAAGTATTTATTGATGCCTATTCCATGCTGGAATAGACCCCATGCTGGGAAAGATTGAAGGCAGGAGGAGAAAGGGATGACAGAGAATGAGATGGCTGGATGGCATCACTGACTTGATGGACATGAGTTAGAGCAAGCTCCGAGAGTTGGTGATGGACAGGGAAGCCTAGTGTGCTACAGTCCATGGGGTTGCAAAGACCATGGGGTCAGACACGACTGGGCAACTGAACTGAACTAAGCATGTGTGGTGAAGGATCTGGGCTCTTCCTCATCTTTTAGAGAAACTTGCTGAAGTATCTAAGGATAAGATGGGTTGGGATCTGGGATTAGTTCCTAAGTATGGATGTGGAGGGGAAGTGGCCAAGGGTATAGATGAAACGAGCTTAGTGATGGGTTGATAATTCTTGAAGCCAGGTGATGGCTCCATCTTTACTGCTGTGGAATTTCCCATCATACCACATGTTTGGAAGGTGTGGATACTGATTCCTTGTTTGGACTTAAATCCCAGCTTCACTTCCTTCCATATCATCTTGGGTAATTTTCTTATCTCTCTAGACATCTACAAAGTGAGAGGATGATGATTTGTAGCTTGCAGGTTGCTGTGAGGATTAAATAAGATAGTACAGATTATATGTGGTAGTTTCTGAGCAGAGGAAGGACCTGGCCAAGAGCAGGGCTCCCTGGGGGTCATTGCAGCCCTGTCTTTCTTTACTGCAAAGATCTCAGTGTCTTCAAGGGCACAGGGAGACCCATTGTCATTGCAGAACTCCTCCTAAAGGTATCCTTGGCCCACCTCCTGCCCTGGTCACCAAGCCTGTTGTCTGCCCTGTGATGGCTGTGGAGGGACTCTCACCCTGAGTTACCCACAGATCAAGGCGAAGACAAAACTCCTAATCCCCATGAAGGACTCTAAGTTCGAGCAAGTCCCCCTTTGGCCCCAGCTGTGATGAGGCCTCATCTGGAATTTCTGGTAGCCAAACTGTCAGCAAGATCCTTGCAGAAGCTACAGATGAAAGGCCCTTCCTGCCCCCTGGGCCCTCTCCCCGCTCTCCCTCCGCTCTCCCGCAGTGGGTACAGCCTCTTTCCTTCATCAGCTGTCTGTGCTGGTTGAATTATTTCCATGTTCTCAGGCTCTGTGGGGAGTTGGCACGAGATGTTGGGAGCCCTCCAGGTATTCTGGCTGGGGACAGGGCACAGATGGGCTCCCCATGTGAACCGCTCTCCACTCAGCCCCCGTCCTCCTCCCCTGGGTTGACGGGAAGGGCTGGGGGTCGTCTCATGCTCAGAAGGCTTGACTTAGCCCCACCCCTCCCGAGAGACAAGACTCAGAGCAGGAGCCCCGACTCCTCGTCATAAAATGGGCCATCTTGAGAATAAAGAGTGACAGTACATGTAGGATGTTCAGTACACTATCTAGCACCTATAAAATGTGCTATTAGCATCATCCATGTGAATACTGAGTGCCTAAGCATGTACACCCGGAATTAATATAATAGTTTAACTCAACTATCAATCAGTTCAGTTCAGTTCAGTTCAGTCACTCAGTCGTGTCCGACTCTTTGCGACCCCATGAATCGCAGCACACCAGGCCTCCCTGTCCATAACCAACTCCCGGAGTTTACCCAAACCCATGTCCATCGAGTTGATGATGCCATCCAATCATCTCAACCTCTGTCGTCCCCTTCTCCTCCTGCCCCCAATCCCTCCCAGCATCAGGGTCTTTTCCAATGAGTCAACTCTTCGCATGAGGTGGCCAAAGTATTGGAGTTTCAGCTTCCGCATCAGTCCTTCCAATGAACACCCAGGACTGATCTCCTTTAGGATGGACTGGTTGGATCTCCTTGCAGTCCAAGGGACTCTCAAGAGTCTTCTCCAATATGTCAATTTTAAAAAGCTATGTGATTCCCCCAACCCCCACCAAAGGGTATCATTAAAAACCCACTATTTTTAGCAGCTTCTTTTTGTGATGTTAGACACTTCCAAGCATTAAAACTGTCTGCAGAGCTTGGGGGCCAAGAAGGCACAGAAGCCTGGGGTCCATGGGGAGAAAGTTTATGGATCAGTGGCCACCTGGACCCTGTTTACCTGCAAGTAGAAAGACCCCAAACCTTGTCTTTCCAGCCATAGGATCAGATAAAAAAGTTCCTGTGAGCCAGATAGTGTGAGAGAAATCTCCGTTTTCTTTCTCTTTTTTTTTCTTTTAATAATTTTATTTGTTTATTTCAGCCGTGCTGTGTCTTCAGGCTGCCCGGGCTTTTCTCGAGCGCAGGGAGCAGAGGTTACTCTGACTGTGGTGTGTGGGCTTCTGGCTGCAGGGCTTGCTCTTGTTGCCGGTCACGGGCTCTAGGCATGCAGGCTCGATAGTTGTGGTTCACGGGCTCTGGAGTTCTGGGGCCTGGGCTTAGTTGCTCCACTGCATATGGGATCTTCCTGGACCAGGGAATGAACCTGTGTCTTCTGCTATGGTTTTTCCAGTAGTCATGTATGGATGTGAGAGTTGGACTATAAAGAAAGCTGAGCACCAAAGAATTGATGCTTTTGAACTGTGGTGTTGGAGAGACTCTTGAGAGTTCCTTGGACTGCAAGGAGATCCAACCAGTCCATCCTAAAGGAGATCAGTCCTGGGTGTTCATTGGAAGGACTGATGAGGAAGCTGAAACTCCAATTCCTTGGCCACCTGATGTGAAGAGCTGACTCATTTGAAAAGACCCTGATGCTGGGAAAGATTGAAGGGGACGACAGAGGATGAGATGGTTGGATGGCATCACTGACTCAATGGACATGAGTTTGGGTGAACTCCGGGAGTTGGTGATGGACAGGGAGGCCTGACGTGCTGCGATTCATGGGGTCGCAAAGAGTCAGACATGACTGAGCGACTGAACTGAACTGCACTGATCCATACTGTCTTCCACAGTGGCTGTATCAACTTACATTCCCACCAACAGTGAAAGAGGGTTCCCTTTTCTCCACACCCTCTCTAGTGTTAGCTGTTTATATAGACTTTTTGATGATGGCCATTCTGACTGGTGTGAGGTGATATCTCATTATAGTTTTGATTTATACTTCTCTAATAATGAGTGATATTGAGTATCTTCTCATATGTTTTTTAGCCATCTGTATGTCTTCTTTGGAAAAATGTCTGTTTAGGTCTTTTTCCAACTTTTTGATTGGGTTGTTTGTTTTTCTGGTATTGAGTTGTATGAGCTGATTTATATTTTGGAAATTAATCCTTTGTTAGTGTTTCATTTGCTATTATTTTCTCCCATTCTGAGGGTTGTCTTTTCACCTTTCTTATAGTTTCCTTTACTGTGCATCACCCTGATACCAAAACCAGACAGAGACAACATACAAAAAAGAAAACGACAGGCCAATATCACTGATGAACATAGATGCAAAAACCTTCAACAAAATTTTAGCAAACAGAATTCAGGAACATGTCAAAAAGCTCATGCACCATGATCAAGTTGGGTATATTCCAGGGATGCAAGGATTCTTCAATATATACAAATCAATCAATGTGATACACCATATTAACAAGTTAAAAGATAAAAGCCATATGGTAATCTCAATAGATGCAGAAAAAGCCTTTGACAAAATTCAGCATCCATTTATGATTAAAACTCTTCAGAAAATGGGCATAGAAGGAACCTACCTCAACATAGTAAAGCCCATATATGATAAACCTACAATAAACATCATTCTCAATGGTGAAAAACTGAAAGCATTCCCCCTAAGATCAGGAATAAGACAAGGGTGTCCACTTTCACCACTATTATTCAACATAGCTCTGGAAGTCCTAGCTACAGCAATCAGAGAAGAAAAAGAAATAAAAAGCATCCAGATCTGAAAGGAAGAAGTAAAGCTCTGTTTGAAGATGACATGATACTGTATATAGAAAACCCTAAAGATAGTATCAGAAAATTACTAGAGCTAATCAGTGAATTATCTGATTAACTGGAGAAGGGAATGGCAAATAACTTCAGTATTCTTGCCTTGAGAACCCCATGAACAGTACAAAAAGGCAAAAAGATAAGACACTGAGAGATGAACTCCCCAGGTCGGTAGGTGCCCAATATGCTACTAGAGATCAGTGGAGAAATAACTCCAGAAAGAATGAAGGGATGGAGCCAAAGCAAAAATGATACCCAGTTGTGGATATGACTGGTGATGGAAGTAAAGTCCAATGTTGTAAAGGGCAATATTGCATAGAAACCTGGAATGTTAGGTCCATCAGTTCAGTTCAGTCGCTCAGTCATGTCTGACTCTTTGTGACCCCATGAACTGCAGCACGCCAGGCCTCCCTGTCCATCATCAACTCCCAGAGTCCATCCAAACCCATGTCCATTGAGTTGGTGAGGCCATCCAACCATCTCATCTTCTGTCGTCTCCTTCTCCTCCTGCCCTCAATCTTTACCAGCATCAGAGTCTTTTCCAATTAGTCAGCTCTTCGCATCAGGTGGCCAAAGTATTGGAGTTTCAGCTTCTACATTAGTCCTTCCAATGAATATTCAGAACCGATTTCCTTTAGGATTGATTGGTTGGATCTCCTTGCAGTCCAAGGGGCTCTCAAGAGTCTTCTCCAACACCACAGTTCAAAAGCATCAATTCTTCGGCACTCAGCTTTCTTTATAGTCCAACTCTCACATCCATACATGACCACTGGAAAAACCATAGCTTTCACTAGACGGACCTTTGTTGACAAAGTGATGTCTCTGCTCTTTAATATGCTGTCTAGGTTGGTCATAACTTTCCTTCCAAGGAGTAAGCATCTTTTAATTTCATGGCTGCAATCACCACCTGCAGTGATAAGGCAAATTGGAAGTTGTCAAACAGGAGATGGCAAGAGTGAACATCAACATTCTAGGAATCAGTGAACTAAGATGGACTGAAATGGGTGAATGTAATTCAGATGACTATTATATCTACTACTGTGGGCAGGAATCCCTTAGAAGAAATGGAGTAGCCATCATAGTAAACAAAAGAGTCTGAAATGCAGTATTTGGATGCAATCTCAAAAACGACAGAATGATCTCTGTTCATTTCCAATGCAAACCATTCAATATCACAGTAATCCAAGTCTACGCCCCGACCAGTAATGCTGAAGAAGCTAAAGTTGAACGGTTCTAAGAAGACCTACAAGACCTTCTAGAACTAACATCCAAAAAAGATATCTTTTTCATTATAGGGGACTGGAATGCAAAAGTAGGAAGTTAAGAAACACCTGGTGTAAAAGGCAAATTTGGCCTTGGAGTACAGAATGAAGCAGGGCAAAGGCTAATAGAATTTTGCCAAGAGAACACACTGGTCATAGCAAACACCCTCTTCTAACAACACAAGAGAAGACTCTATACATGCACATCACCAGACAGTCAATACCGAAATCAGATTGATTATATTCTTTGCAGTCAAAGATGGAGCAACTCTATACAGTCAGCAAAAACAAGACTGGAAGCTGACTGTGGCTCAGATCATGAACTCCTTATTGCCAAATTCAGACTTAAAGAAAGTAGGGAAAACCACTAGACAGGTATGACCTAAATTGAAACCCTTACAATTATACAGTGGAAGTGACAGATAGATTCAAGGGATTAGATCTGATAGACAGAGTGCCTGAAGAACTATGGACAGAGGTTTGTGACACTGTACAGGAGGCAGTGACCAAGACCATCCCCAAGAAAAAGAAATGTAAAAAGGCAAAATGGTTGTCTGAGGAGGCCTTACAAATAACTGTGAAAAGAATACAAGTGGAAGACAAAGGAGAAAAGGAAAGATATACCCATTTGCATGCAGAGTTCCAAAGAATAGCAAGGAGAGATAAGAAAGCCTTCCTCAGTGATCAGTGCAAAGAAATAGAGGAAAACAATAGAATGGGAAAGACTAGAGATTTATTCAAGAAAATTAGAGATACCAAAGAAATATTTCATGCAAAGATGGGCCCAATGAAGGACAGAAATGGTATGGATCTAACAGAAGCAGAAGATATTAAGAAGAGGTGCCAAGAATACACAGAAGAACTACACAAAAAAGATCTTCATGACCTAGATAATAACAATGGTGTGATCACTCACCTAGAGCCAGACATCCTTGAAAGTGAAGTCAAGTGGGCCTTAAGAAGCATCACTACAAGCAAAGCTAGTGGAGGTGATGGAATTCCAGTTGAACTATTTCAAATCCTAATGGATGATGCTATGAAAGTGCTGCACTCAGTATGCCAGCAAATTTGGAAAACTCAGCAGTGGCCACAGGACTGGAAAAGGTCAGTTTTCATTCTAATCCGAAAGAACCATGGACTTCCAGATGTTCAAGCTGGGTTTAGGAAAGGCAGAGGAACCAGAGATCAAATTGCCAACATATGTTGGATCATAGAAAATGCAAGAGAGTTCCAGAAACCATCGACTTCTGCTTTATAGACTATGCCAAAGCCTTTGACTCTGTGGATCACAATAAACTGTGGAAAATCAAGAGATGGGAATACCAGACCACTGTCCTGCCTCCTGAGAAATCTGTATGCAGGTCAAGAAGCAACAGTTAGGACTGGACATGGAACAACAGACTGGTCCCAAATTGGGAAAGGAGTACTTCAAGACTGTATATTGTCACCCTGCCTATTTAACTTATATGCAGAGTATACCATGAGAAATGCTGGACTGGATGAAGCACAAGCTGGAATCAAGATTGCTGGGAGAAATATCAATAACCTTAGATACACAGATGACACTACACTTAGGGCAGAAAGTGAAGAACTAAAGAGCCTCTTGATGAAAGTGAAAGAGGAGAGTGAAAAGTTGGCTTAAAACTCAACATTCAGAAAACTAAGACCATGGCATCTGGTCCCATCACTTCATGGCAAATAGATGTGGAAACAGTAACAGACTTTCCTTTTTTGGGCTCCAAAATCACTGCAGATGGTGACTGAGGCCGTGAAATTAAAAGACGCTTGCTCCTTGGAAGGAAAACTATGACTGACCTACACAGCATATTAAAAAGCAGAGACATTACTTTGCCAACAAAGGTCCATCTAGTCAAAGCTATGGTATTTCCAGTAGTCATGTATGGATGTGAGAGTTGGACTATAAAGAAAGCTGAGTGCCGAAGAATTGATGCTTTTGAACTGTGGTGTTGGAGAAGACTCTTGAGAAGTCCCTTGGACTGCAAGGAGATCAAACCAGTCAATCCTAAAGGAAATCAGTTCTGAACATTCATTGGAACGACTGATGTTGAAGCTGAAACTCCAATACTTTGGCCACCTGATGCAAAGAACTGACTCCTTGGAAAAGACCCTCATGCTGGGAAAGATTGAAGGTGGGAGGAGAAAGGGACAACAGAGGATGAGATGGTTGGATGGCATCACTGACTCAACGGACATGAGTCTGAGCAAACTCCAGGAGTTGATGATAGACAGAGAGGCATGGCGTGCTGCAGTCCATGGGGTCGCAAAGAGTCGGGCATGACTGAGCAACTGACCTGAACCAAACTGAAATGAATCAGTGAATTTAGCAAAGTTGCAGGATACAAAATCAATACACAGAAATGACTTGCATTTCTATATACTAGCAATAAAAAATCAGAGAGAGAAATTAATGAATTAATCCCATTCACCATTGCAACAAAAAGAATTAAATATATAGGAATACTTTACCTAAGGAGACAAAAGAACTGTACACAGAAATTTATAAGACACTAATGAAAGAAATCAAAGATGACATAAACAGATGGAGAGAGATTCCATGTTCCTTGGTAAGAAGAATAAATATTGTGAAAATGACTGTATGACCAAACAAAATCTACAGATTCAACGTGATCCCCATCAAATTACCAATGACATTTTTCACAGAACTAGAACAAAAAAAATTCACAATTCATATGGAAACACAAAAGGCCCTGAATAGCCAAAGCAGTCTTGAGAAACAAGAGTGGAGCTTGAAGAATCAACCTTCCTGACTTCAGATTATTCTACAAAGCTACATTCATCAAGACAGTATGGTACTGGCACAAAAACAGAAATATAGACCAATGGAACAAGATAAACCAATTCTTAAGGGAAAAGATAATCAACAGATGCTAACTCTGAGGTGATCCAGATATTGGAATTATTAGAGACTTTATTTATATTTATAATCATACCCCATGAGGTGAAGTGATCATTCTTCAAATAAAAGGGAAGGTATAAATTCTTAGCAGAGAAATAGAAACTACAAGAGACAACCAAATGGAAATTTTATAACTGAAACATTCAATATCAGAAAAAAATTTTAAAGTCACTAGGTGAGTTTAATAGCAGAATAAACATAATAGAGAAAACAGTCAGTGAAGTGAGAACAGATCAATAGAAATTACCTAATCCAAAGAGCAGAGAAAAAAAATTTTTTTTAATTAACAGAACCTCAATGACCTGTGGGACAATAAGAAAAGATGGAATATTTCTATCATGGGAATCCCTGAATAAGAGGAGAAAGAGATAATAGGATAAATACTAAGTAAAATATAATGCCTGAAAAATTCCCAAACTTAAGTGAAAAAGTGTACATTTACAGGTTCAAGAGGTTAGTAAGCCCCACAGAGGATAAGCCCAAAGGAAACCAGACACAGGTACAGACGAACCTATTTGCAAAGCAGAAATAGAGACACAGACACAGACATACAGAACAAGCGTATGGACACCAAAGAGGAAAGAAAGGAGGTGGGGTGAATTGGGAGACTGGAATTAATACATATACACCCCTATTTATAAAATTCATAAGTGATGAGAACCTACTGTATAGCATAGGAAACTCTACTCAGGGCCCTGTGGTGACCAAAACGGGAAGGAAATTTAAAAAGTAAGGAGTGTGTGTAAACATGTAGCTGATTGACACTGCTGCACCGGAGAAGCTAACCCAACACTAAATCAACCACACTACGCTGCTGCTGCTGCTGCCGCCAAGTCGCTCAGTCGTGTCCGACTCTGTGTGACCCCATAGACGGCAGCCCACCAGGCTCCCCCGTCCCCGGGATTCTCCAGGCAAGAACACTGGAGTGGGTTGCCAGTTCCTTCTCCAATGCATGAAAGTGAAAAGTGAAAGGGAGGTCACTCAGTCGTGTCCAACTCTTTGCAACCCCATGGACTGTAGCCTACCAGGCTCCTCCATCCATGGGATTTTCCAGGCAAGAGGACTGGAGTGGGGTGCCATTGCCTTCTCTGAACTACACTATAATAATTAAAAAAAAAAAAAAAAGAAAGAAAACCAGGTCTAAATACAAATTTAATCAACCTTCTGCAAATAAAAGATAAAGAAAAGTCATTAAAGCAGTCATAGTAAGACTACATGTTACACAAATGGCAACAGAAATGTAAGGAACTGTGAATTCCTTAGAAACCACAGAGGCCAGAAGACATCACGACAACATCTTTTCAGAATGAAAATAACCACCAAACCGGAATTCTATACCTAACAAAAATATCCTTCAGAAATGAAGATGAACTAAAGATATTCTTAAATGGAGGAAAACTCAGAGAAGTCTTAACCAGCAGATATGCTCTAGAAGAAAGACTAAAGGACGTCCTGGCTGAAGGAAACTGATACTAGAGAGAAACTTGAACTTCAGGAATAGAGGAAGAGCAGCAGACATGGTAGATATTTGGGTAAATATAACAGACCATTTTTCTCCTCATAAGTTCTTTAAAATACATGCTTGTTTTTTTTAAAAAAAAGCATTATATTATTTGGGAAGGTTCAATGTATATACATGTAACACACACAGCTATAACATCAAGGGTTGTAAGGTTATGTTTTATGTGAAGTTGTAAAATATTAGTTTACAGAAGCTAATATAGAAATTATAGAAATTTCCTACAGCTAAGAATACTGTGAAGAAATTATATAATATATATATATATTATAATAATTCCTAGACAGAGTGGAAGTGAAAATGTTAGTTGCTCAGTCATGTCCAACTCTTTGTGACCTCATGGATTGGAGCCCACCAGGCTCCTCTGTCCATGGAGTTCTCCATGCAAAAATACTGGAATGGGTAGCCATTTCCTTTTCCAGGGGCTTTTCCCAACCCAGGGATTGAGCCTGGATTTCCTGCGTTGCAGGTGGATTCTTTACCATCTGAGCTGCCAGAGAAGCCACTTAATTTCTAGACCAACAACTAAAAAATAACATAAAGAGAGTCAAGAGATAAATTAAACAATAAAATATATTTTAAAATCCAAAATAAGGCGGGAAGAAAGGAACAGGGAAATTTAAATTGAAGTTATAAACAGAAAATAATGAAATGATAGACCTAAATCCAACTTGTGTGTATTATGTGTACATATATTGAAGTTTCCCAAATAATATAATACTTTTAAAAAAGAATCATATAGTTTAAAGAACCTAAAAGGAGAAAAATGGTCTGTTATATTTATTTATGGCTCAGCTGGTAAAGAATCTGCCTGCAATGTGGGAGACTTGAGTTCAATCCCTGGGTTGGGAAGGTCCCCTGGAGAAGGGAAGGGCTACCCACTCCAGTATTCTGGCCTGGAGAATCCCATGGACTGTATAGTGTATTCAGGAGCTTATTCTTTAGTTTTTATTTATTTTAGCAAGATATCAGGGAGAATGTTCTTTTAGCAAGTTTTCTAGTTCTCATTCACACTGGTACTTGGGTTACTTATCAGGTTTCCCATTTTCCACTGGCTTCTAGGAAGCTACAGGAACCTCTCCATATTAATAAGCATTCCTATGGTAAAAGATCTTGTGGTCACATAAGTTTGTGAAACACAGGGCTAAAGAAAATTAATAAATTTCTTTATTCTGTGTCATTTAATCTTTATAACTACCTTGGGAATCAGTACCATCATTATGTCAGTTTTATAAATGACAAGAAAACTGAGTCTTTAGAGGAGTTTAGACTACTTCCCCAAGGTTAGGACTGGAACATAGAATGTCTGATTTCAGAATCTGCCCTCTTAAACAGAAAAATTATGTATATGAAGCCCTGGCACAAAGGAAATGCTCATCCTTATGGCATGGGCAACTCAAGGGCTTCTTTCAAGCCTGGCTTCACAAAAGGAGGGAGTGTGGTCCCAGTCCAAACCAAGGCATCTGCCATCCCTACTCCAACTCTTACCTAAGTCCTTCTACTTGGGAATGCTCCTACCAAAACCAGTTTTATCCAAAGCTGCTCCTGGTGACCCACAAACTGCGTACTGATCTCCTAATCCTCACCCTGATTTCTCCTGGATCCCACCTCCCTCTCTTGGAGGCTTTCTTCGAGAGGTAAATTTTCAGGACTGGGGAAGAGGGCCTCATGGACTTCGAATACACCGTGGAGGTAACTGCTTATTGGTCACTTGTGTGCCCGTAGAAGTGGAGGAGGTAGAATCAGATAATTTTTGTGCTAAATCTTTTGTATACTCCCCTGTGAAAAATTTTTGCATCCATACCCTTTCTCTGCCCTGAGATGGGCAGAATGGACTTTCCTAACTCTTAATTTTGGGCTTACTCATGAAACTTGCTGTGGCCAATAGGTTGTTCGTAGATCTGATAGGAAAGAAGCTTGAAATGGGATTCCCCCTCCAAATGCCCTTAGAACTCTGGTGATCTGTAACTAAGACCCAGAATCTCTTTTCTTCATGGTCCGCCCAGAACAATTATTGTCAGACTTGCAGCCTGAAGTCCAGCTGCCCATCTGTTTTACTTTTCTATTGCTGCATAAAAAATTACCACAAATTTAGTGACTTAAGACAACTCATTAATTATCTGACAGTTTCTGTAGATGAGAAGTCTGGGCCAGCATAGCTGGGTCTCCTCTGCTGAGGATCTCACCAGGCTGAATTTGAGGTATTTGCAGGGGCTGTGATCTCATCAGAAGGCTTGATGGGGAAGAGTCTGTTCAGGGTATTGGCAGAATTCAGTTCCTTCCATAGGGCTGAAGTCTCCTCTTTCTTGTTGCCTGTCAGTCAAGAGTCACTCACAGCTCCTAGAGGGTGACCTCACATCCTAGCAATGGCCCTCTTGTAATATAGCAGCTCACTTCTTTTTTTTTTAAGCAACTTTTTACTGTGCATTGAGACATAGCTGATTAATAATGTTGTGATAGTTTCAGGTGAACAGCCATATATATACATACACCCATTCTCCCCCAAACTCCCCTCCCATCCAGGCTGCCACAACATTGAGAGCACACTTCTTTAAATGCAGCAGGAGACCTCACTGAAGGCTGCTGTGATGTAATGTAATCACATAAGTGACCATCCCATCATCTGTGCCAGATGACATAACCATATCAAAACAGTGACCATCTCCACATCTTCACAGATCCTGCCCACCTTCAGTGGCAGGGGACTATACAGGGCATATACGCCAAGAGGTAGGAGTCTTAGTGAACTTCAAAGAGTTCTGCCTACCACACCATCCATGCCTAACTTAGTCAAGTCACCATTAACCCATCAAACTGTGAAGGTGAGAATGAACGCTTATGGTAAGCCACTGGATTTTGAGACAGCCCGTTCCACTGGCTGTATGATTATTGTGGCAATGGCTGGATGATACACTTCTTTTCAAGAAGCATTGCCCTCCTAGTTCACACAGTGTCCTACTCCCATTTGGGGGAGGCAGTTTGCTATGATGGGCAGGGTACTTGGACCAGTGAGGTCTGGGTTTGAATCTCTGCTCCTCTCCCTCCTGGCTGGGGGCCCATTTCCTAATCCAAATAGTGGGATCTGCAATGCCTACCTCATTGGGATATTGGGAAGGTTAACTAAAACAGTGGATGAGGACCACCTGGCACATAGTAGGCCCCATAAATGTTAGTGTTTTCTCTCTCTAAAGCTCACTTTTCTAGCCAACATTTCCTCAGCTTCAGAGGGTGGATATGATATGCACTCTGGGAGGCACCACTGCACTGCTGACCCCTGTGGGTTACTTGGATGGTGTCTCATCACCAGCCAAGGAGCTGATCTGCAGGGCTCTCTGACCTTGAATGAACTCTCTGTTTGAGCCAGATTGTGGAAGGCAGCCCTCCTTGGTTTCTATGGGGTAGAGACCCTGGATATCCACCCTCAGACAAGACCCCACCTTCATCTCTCCAGCACATTAAAGTTTTAAGTTAATTTAAAAGTGTGACATGGAAGCCTTCTTTTGGAGAGTTCGGTCTTTTCCACTGACCAGCAGTGTGAGATTGGGGAAGTGACTTCAACTCTCTGACCCTTAGTTTCTTCCTCAGACATTGAGGGTGAGATTCCAACCTTACAAGGCTGTTATGATGATGATATGACAAAATTTGTGTGCCTGGGCCCATCACCTGAGCTCTGCAGATGGAGTTCCCATTCCCGTAGAGAAGAGACTGTCTATGTCTGTCCTTTTATTGCTACTCCCTGCCCTTCCTGACATCTGAGAGAAGAGCACAGAGGTGGTGCTTAAGGAAATGTTTGCTTTCACCTTCTCATCTTTAGCCTCATTTAATCCTCATGTAAGCCCCCTGCAGCAGATGTGGTCAGGAAGCTTGTTCCCAACAGTTCAGCCTCTCACCTCCCAGACACAGGATGGATTACACTTCTCTGCTCCCTTTCAAGTTCACTGGGGACATCACACTTGCTTTGGTCTATGAGGGGTGAGGAGAAGTGACCTAAGTCCCTCGGGTGGAAGCTTTAGGAGATAGCACACAATTCACCACCTCTCTCCTTCTGGTACCAGTGACCAGTAACATTCAAGATAATGTCCATTCTCTATCAGGCTGACTATGGTGAGTCTTGAACATGAATATGAACAAGGAAATATGTACACCTTTGGTGTTTTAAGCCACCGAGTTTTGGGTCATTGCTACTGCCTTCCAGCCTGTTATCGTGTGACAGATTTTAGCTCCACCTGAAGGAAGACGGGGAGTAGCTTGTCTACAGTTCACACAGAGGGCACCTTGAACCAAGGATGGAGCTTCACCTGGGACAGCACATTTGATTCATTCCGGGGGGAGAGTGGAGGTGTCCGGAGGCCTGAGTGCACTCTCCTGATGCCCCTTGCAGGTGAGTCCCTGCTCCCTGCCCCGGACATTTACACGATCAGGAGCAGGAGGGATTCTCTGTGCAGAGTCAGCCAGTGCCAGCCTGGGGAGTGGATGGGACGGAGTTGTGGGAGCTGCATTCTTGGGAGGACGAGACATTCTAGACTTAACTTGGCAACAGACAGGATTATACTCAGAAACCCTAGTCTCTGTTCTGGGTTTCCTCCCATCTCAAGGATCCATTTACCTCCTGCCTCAGGAAACTCTTTCCTTCACTAATAAATTTTCTCAAGGAAAGGCTGTGAAACTCACCATAATGTGTGCCTCACAAATGAGACAGGTATAGAGACGGCTATATTACGCAGCACTGCTGTAGCAGAAGCTGACCGGTACTCACTTGTCTGTTAGTAATAAATATCCATTCTTCCCTTTTCCCTTAGGTACAGAAACCTGATTTTATTTTGGATATTAAGTATGTGCAGGGCTATGTCTCTCAGCTTTCTTTGGGATACCAACAAAGGTTGTTGAGTGGGACCCCAGAAAGCTCCCTAAGAGGGGGTCAGAGAGCTTTCTGGGGGGCTCCAAGGGCAGATCTGGGTCTGAGGCAACTTGGCATCATAAACCGAGCATTTAGCAGTTTGTGCTGCTTCCCGAGCACTACTGATGGACAACTCCTAGCCACCTGGGCACGCTCCAGGCTGCTTTGAGATCAGCCTGTGGCTCAGTTTATTGTCATGGTAACCTGGAAGATCTTTAGATATCGCCAAGTCTGCTTTTTAAAAAATATATGGAAATAGGGTCTTATGGGGAGAGAAAATTGTCTCAGGACCCACAAGTCATATGCAGAGGTCAGAGGTAGAACTTGACTAGTTCTTGACTCTCCCTCGTATCTTCCCAATTTACTGAACAATTGCTCAGTTGGGGTGGCAGGTAGATAGGGAGACAGACCTGAGGTGAATTGTGGCTGAGAGCCTGATTCTGCCATAAGCTGCCCGGATTCCTTAGGGGGCTGGTATAGACCTCATTGCACTGTAGGGATTCTATGTAGAGAAGGATGCCTGGCAGCTTTCCAACTGGTCTGACCTTGGGAAGAGAACTTGGCTGGACTGGGTGGACTCAGGCTCTTCCTTCGCATGCACGTTACCAATCCTTCATGTACATTATCTCCCCCAAACTCCTCCAACTCGCCCCCTCCCTGTTCAGATGACCCATGTAAACCGGCGCCCTGGAATGACACAGGTGCCCTGGTTTGGAGCCAGAGGAAGGCGTGTGGAGCAGATGAGGCTGGTCCGTGCCCAGAGGCCCTTTGACTGGGCTGGCGCACCCGTCTCCTCACCGATGTGAGCTGCTGCTTAGGGCTCACTGCCATTCCTTTCTCTGCAGAACTGCCCTCAGCCCACAGGGGCCACTTTAACCAGAGGTGCTTGGCCACATAAACCCTTTACCCACCCATCCCATCCCCAGGCACAGCCAGCAGCCAGTGAAAGACTGATCTGTGCAGCAAAAATCCCCTGGTCTCAAGGTGAGGCGAACTCTGTTCTCCGATTCTCAGTCCAGAGCTCTCTGCAGGACCAGGTTAGGGCTAGACTCCAGTCCAAAACCTCCTTTGCCCAGCTCCTTCCCCTTCTCCCATCCTTCTTCTTTCACTCCCTTAAGCAGGGCTCCTCAACTTCCTGGATCTAATGGCTGATGATCTGAGGTGCAGCTTATATAATAATAACAGAAATAAAGTGCACAATAAATGTAATATGCTTGAATCGTCCTGAAACCGTTCCCCCTGCCCCAGTCCCCCGTGGAAAAATCGCCTTCCATGAAATCAGTCTCTGGTGCCAAAACGGTTGGGGACCACTTCCCTCAAGGATTTCTCTTGAAGGCTCTCCAATAATTCACCTGCCCCCCAAATCTCTCATATCAGGCTCTGCTTGAAAGACAATAAGTAAACTTGTGAGCTGTCTCCCACCTTGCAAATTCTGTATACTGACACTAGGAGAGACCACAGAGGGTTCTATGTTTAGTGGCAGGAAAATTCTGGTGGAGAGAACTGAGGTTTCACCAGAGAGATGCGTCCACTGAACAAACACTGATGAAGCTTTTGCTATGTGCCCAGCTTCTGCTTAGCACTGGGAGACCTGGTGGGGTGCAGGAGAAACGTTGCTCCTACCCCCCAACACACACTCTCTAGATTAGGTCAAAGGTCTTCTTGACTGCCCCTCAGTCCCTTTAAGGGCAGCCGCATGCACGTGGAGATCAATTGAGTATGTGGAACCCTGGAGATGCTTTTCATTTCTTTTTAATGTATATGTAACAGTTACGCCTGAGTTACAGAGGAAGCGCTTACAAGCAGGTAGTTAAAGCAAATGCCAGTTTCTCTTTCTAGTCTACTACTCCATATAGCTGAATAAATTATGGTGCGATTATACTTAAACACACAGCTTTGTGCCCACGCGGACACCCCACTCACACTCTCACGCACACACACTCACTCCCACATGGAGGAAAATGGCTGTGAGTCAAACACAGCAGCAACCAAGTTGCCGTCACTAGGAAGAAGGAATGATCTAGAGTGCTATGCGGACAGTTCCCGGGTCGGGATTGGCCTTATCCATACGCAGATGTCTCTGAGCATTTGAAGACAGTGGCTGGAGGACCCCCGTTTGGCCTCGGTTGTGGCGCCTCTGCGGGAGGGGAAGGAGAAGGTCAGTCGGCCTCAAAAAGCATCCAACAGTGAAGGGCGCGCTGGGGGCTTGAGGAGAGTATCGGCCTGAGAGAGGCCCCAGAGTATCGTGTCTTTTTCAGGCCATCGTGGAGTTTCCCAAGTTCCTGGATCCACATCTCTGAATGTGCCGCCTGCCCCATGTCCAACAACACAGGATTTCGGTGGCGTGATCAGAGGCACGAATCTGCCATGTTCTCAAGCCACCACCAGATGGAAAATCTGACCTTCTCATTTTCCTTCTGGGAAAACCTCTCTCTTGATTAGTCTCTCCTTCTCTTTTGTCCCCCCCATCTCTCTCCTCCTTCACATTCCTCTGGCAAAAGAACGGCAAATGTAAATCAAGGAAAACATGTGAGTAAAAAAACACAGCTTGGTTCTTACACATCACTTTTTTTTTTCATAGCAAGAGAGAAATACCAAATGAAAAGCAAAGCAACAAAAATGAAAGAACCCAACAAAGCCCGGAATGTATAATTTGAAACACACGATACGCAGATATATCCCTACAGATGGTCCCTGGCGCTAGCACGACGCGCACCGTGGGGGTTTCCGTTCCTTTTTTTTTTTTTTTTAGTATTTATATATATATTTATAAAAGTCAACTTCCTATAAATGAACAGCACATCACCACATTTCCAACTAATGTACAATGAGTTCAGAAGAGGGGCCCCATAGGTAGGACCAATAGCTACTTGTGAGAAGTTGGAGGAAGTATGTTTTATTTTGCTATGGACTCTATTTACAGGGCTGGAGCAGGATTGTTTCTGGGCCAGCCTCGCCACTGGGATTCAGACCTTTCTCAGCCTGTGGTCAACCCTCAAGCTTTATAATTCTCATCCAGTATCATCTTGCCGGTGAAGCTGCAAGCTGCCAACACCAGACGGAATTTTACAGACTGAGTTGGTTAGACACATTAATATACTTAGGTTTTAGGGAAAAAAAACCTGTCAGGGTCTCTTTCTGAGGAGGGTGGGGCCTCTGGGAGAATAAGTCCCATTTTCTACCAAGATGGTCGCTTGGGAGAACTCCAAAGAAGATGGATGTAAGGAGAAATCATTTGGTTTACACCCATTTTGCCATCGGAGGCAAATAGTTGGGATTGGTCCTAGCATTGGAATGTCACTTCCGGGGGCGGGGGGGAGCTGGGTGGTTTTGATGTCATCAGCCTGAGATCCCTGCTGCTCCCGGAAAACCTAGGGTATAAGGAGATGCAGAGGATTGCTGAGACCAGCTTCCAGAGGGGAAGACTGACCATTCAAGGAATGTGGATGAAGGCTGAAGTTCAGTTTAAGGAAGAACTGCTTCCTGGCTATGACAGCTACAAAAACACAGACCGGGTCACCAACAGACAACACACATCCTTCCTTTTTCTCCAGAGCTTGAAGAGCCCAAAGTCTCCGCCTTGGATGCTCCCGTTGAAACTTTGGCTGAACTTGATGGGCCACACATGTCTGGGTGTCCACTGCTACCAAAGAGTCTGTTTGTCCCCAGTTAATCATAGGCTCCTCAAAAACCAGAGATACAGGCCACCTTGGTCATGGTCCAGGACAGGCCTGAGACTACGGAGTCTGAAGATGGGAAGTAGGTGAGAGGGTCTGTCACAGAGGTGATGTCCTTGCAGGAATGTGTCCTAGTATCTTGCCAACCCGGCTCCCCAGTAGTGAGGAATGCAGGTTGATTCCCAAAGCGGCAGCCTTTCCCTGGGAGTGTCCTGTGAGCTGAGGGTGAGGCATGAGTTGGGCAAAGAGGGGGCGCCGGGTGCCCGGGGGGGCCAAGCCACCTGCTCCCGTCTGCGCAGATTCACTGCCGTGTCTCCCGTCTCAAGTGCCTCTGACCCAGCAGTACCTGATCAGGTGATCCAAGTGTAGATGGTGATGATGGTGATGAAGATGAATATAATTTTGATCAAGGGTGAAGGTGGTGAAAAGCTACAAGGGAGGCCGTAGTCAGGGGCTTGAGCCACTCCCCTGAAGGTCTCAATGTGTAAAGAGAAGGCAGCTGGGGAGAGCCACTGGAGTGGCCACGGAAGATGACCTTGCCCTCTTCTCCAGAACCTTTGGGGCCCCTCTCTGCCCAGGGCCCGTGGCTCAAAGACTGACCACATCTCCATGCCCGGGTGTGCTGGGTCAGAAGACAGAGCCATCTCAGCTGAGAATGGATCAACACTGAAAGATGCCAGTCTGGGTGGGACAGGGACATGCCCCTCCCACCCCCCAAATGCCAAGGGGACTCTGTGGTCTTGTCTGTGGGGCAAGCAGTCCCTGATGATCCAAGAACCCTTCTCTGGAGCAGATGGCGGTGCCATTCCTAGAGGGCAGGACATTCAGGGGATGGGCCCGGGTCTCTGAAGGAGGCTTTGTGAGAATTCGAAGCTCCACGGAGTGTGGACTTGAAGGCAGACCACTGAAGCCTTTGGCAACCAAGGTTTGCCGCCCACAAGCAGGGTAACCCCGGCTATGAAACCCTCCTCTGAGCCTGCCTCGTCACCCACGTGTCCTCAGGACTTGATGTCCTCCCCGCCGCCATCTGATTCAGCAAATGAGAAAACTGGAGGGTCTGTGTGCTCCCCAGACCCCACACGGGGTGGGCAAGGTTGGAACCAGGGCATCAGTGTTAGAGCCTAAAGCTGCTTCTTAATACCTGGCCTGGGTCCTGGGACCCTGGGCCAGCCCACTGCCAACAAGCCCCACCCATGTGGCCCTGCCCCGCTGACTAAGCTTCTTCCTGGTCCTCCCAGTCCCCTTGCTTGGGCGAGATTTCCCCCCTCAACCTGGCAGAGGTGTGTGGAGAGGTCCTGAAGTCCTCAGAATTCACGGATAATTCCTGGGAGCACCCCAGGGCCAAGGTCCCCACCTCCTTTGCTAAGAAGGACAAGCTGTGGTTCAGGCCCTGAGCCAGAGACCCACCCGGGAGGGCTGGCTCCCAGCACTTCCGCCGAGATTAGCCCCATGGGCTCCACCTCTGTCCAGGGCACCCGCTGGCGCTGGGGTCAAAGGGCTGCTGGACCTCATCCCAGGCAGCATCCTCCTTTGGCTGCCCCAGGTGCTCTGCTCAGGGTGAGTTTTGATCTCTGGGTCTGAGATGACAGAGCCCATGACAGAGTTTGGCTGGGGCAAGACGGCGGGTTGATCAGTAGACCCTCCAGTGGGGAGACTGAAGGGGCAGACTCCAAGGGGGTCACTCCAGGTCCCTGACCACAGGTGAATAGTGGGCAGGATGCCTGTCTCCAGAGGGCTGGCCACAGGAAGGGAATGGACTCCTTCCTTCCCTGGCCTCCGGGGACCCCAGGGCGATGAAGGGACTGAGGATGGGAGGTCAGGGGCCAGTGAGGGTTAGGCTGGGGACTTGGGCTGGGGCAAGTCGCCCCAGGGGCCCTAGTAAGCCTGGCCGGTTTCCACAGGCAGCAGTCCCAGCACGGCCGAGTGCTCCCCGAGCTTCATGCGACGCTGTGTGGACAGGCTCACGTTTTTGGCCAGGTAATCAACAGCAGCTGGGGAAAAAAAGACAGACTCCTAGAAATTGAGGTTCTTTTTGCCTGTTAATTCAATCTGTCCCACATCTATTCATCCATCCATATATCCATCCATCTGTCCATTTATCATTTCACCCATCCGTCCTTCTCTGCATCTACCCATTTCTTCTTCCATCCATCCATCCTCAACCATATCTCTATCCATCTATCTGTTGTCCATCCATTCGTCAAGCTGCCCGTCCACTTTTTATCTGTCTATCCACCTGTTCACCCACCCACCCACCTATCCATCAATTTCTTCACAAGACTCTTTCTCTCACTTCCTTTCCAGTCATTCAGCAAATATTTGCTTCCCACACTGTTTGCCCAGCTCCCCTCTGGGCTCTGTAGGAAAGTACCTAGGGTATCCCATCGTCTAGTGAAGAACTGTCCCTTTCCCCAACACGCCTCTACCCATCCCTGTTCTGAGGCACGTCCAGCGAGTCCCCTGGTGTCCAGGTAGTAGTGAGGGCAAGGTCCTTCTGCCTTTTCTGGACCCTAAGCCCAGCTCACGGCTGAGGCAGAGCAAGACCTCTTACTCAAAAATGAAGGGAGCTTCTGCCAGGGAGCTGAGGGGTCCATGCAGGAGGAAGGGCCAGGAGCCTGTAATGCAGGGAAACGAGACCTGCAGCCTTGCCAGTTCTGTCACCCAGAGGAGAGGGATGAGAGTCTGTGGGCGTATATTCACGCGTGTGTGAACCGTGGAAACAAGCATCTCCTTGGAGTGAGGGACACGAACAATACTTGCACTTGTCTGTGTGCACGGACACGGGTGAGGTGTGTGCACCCGTGTGAGGTGAACAGTGGGAACACACCTAACTGCACAGGTGAGTTCTACCTCAGCCAGGTTCACACATCGGGCGTGTGCAGGCACGCCCACTTGTGTCCTGCGCCGACTCTCCCCATTGTGCCTGCCTGGGGCTGCAGCAGAAACCATCCTGGACCAGACAATTTGCCTGGCATGTGACCGAGGCCCCTTGAGGCACAGACAGGCTGCCTCCTAAGCCAGAATTTGCAGCTGTGGCCGATAATCCTACCTTTGAGGACCCCTCCGATCTGGCGGTGAGAGGAAGCTGGAGAGAGGGCTCCCCTCACCGTCCCCTGCCCACTGAGGGGCCCGGTAACACTCTCCATGCCTTCCCAAAGTTGGGGGGCCCCTGCCTGGGGTGGGTGGGTGGAGCTGGCAGGTGATGGCATGGCTGGAGGGCAAATAGGGGCTGAGATGGGGCTGTGTCAGTAACTGAGCTCCAGGCGACCCTACTGCCCGGGGCTCAAATGCCCTACATTCCAACTCTGCACCTGTCGGTGCTCGGTGTGTGACCTGGGGACACACCATCTCACCTTCCCAAGCCTCAGTTCCCTTGTAGGATAGTAACAGCACCTGGGCTGCGGGTTACTGTGATTAGATGAGAAAATGTATACGCAGTGGTCAGTCAGCGCCACGCCTGGTGCTGGCTGGATGGATGAGGGCTCCTGGGGCTGGGGCGCAGTGAGCGGGCATGCCCTCTGATGGGAGAAGGAAGGACAGGGACAGTGAACCAGGCCACTCAGGCTCCCGACGACCTCCGGCTCACCTGGCTTTGGGCAAAACATTTTGTCTCTCCAGCCCTGCTTCCTTGTCTGTAAAATGGGGAGAACAAATTCCAGCTTCCTCAAGGGCTGTTTTAAGGACCAAATGAGACAACGTGCTTTAAGATGCCTGGCACAGGGGGATCCGGGCTCCGCTCCCTGGATTCCCGTAGGATATACGCATGCCCTGGGGCCTTACTGGAGGCCCGGCCTCCACGTCCCTCAGCTGCCCACGCTGAGACCGCAGGTGCTGCCTCTAAGCTTACTCACCCTCCAGACTCCCAGCTGGTGGGGCAGAGTGGTGGTGGCCCACCTTACCCTTGCCTAGGGTCTGGTCCTTACTGTGGGTGAGGGTGAGAAAACCTCCCATCTCTGGTCTCAGGGGAACCCGGAAGCTATGACCACACCATCTCTACTACTTGGGGTCTGCCTTATCTGGGTCGCAGGTCTCGCCCAAGAGGAGGCCACGTTGTCAGAGTGGTAACAGGAAGCAGGGGGCAGGGAAGAGTTAACATTTCCCCAGAGCTGGCTCTATGCCAGTCCCACTGTAACCACTTTACATGCATCATCTCACTTAATTCCCCCAATACCTCTGTGAGGCTGGGATTATTACCATCCCCATCTCACGGATGACAAAACCGAGGCCCTGCCCTGAGAGGTTGCATAACTTGAAAGATCCCAGGGTTCCTAAATTGTGGAGCCATAATTCAAATGCAGGCAGTCTGATGCTAGCTTCAAACCACCCCTGCCAGCTCCACGCAGCAACCTCCTGCAGAATCATCCCTGGTCCCCACACAGCCTTCAGAATGTATGGAACACTCTACAACCCGAAGCCTGGAATGGCCCCATTCTCTGCTCCAGGCAAGGTGAGGGACTTGTCTAAGGGCCAGCTCTTCCTGCAGGCGTGGCAGAAAGGTCTGGCTGTGAATAACGATGATGGGAACTGCTAAGTGCCAGGCATATCTCATCTAATTCAACAGCTCCGTGCTTTAGGTTGCAGCTGTTCCCATTTTACAGATGTGGAGACTGAGGCTGAGGGAGAGCCACTGGCCCAGAGGCACACGAGCTGGAGGAGTCTGAGTTCACCCTGCTTGCTCCTCTGGCCACTCTGTCTCTTCCTCTCTGGCCTCTCCCTTTCACCAGCCATGGCCCTGCACGCTGCAGGTACTTCCCCAGGCCCTGTTGTCAAGACGAACAAGGAAACAGCAAGAAACACCAAACTTTGCGGACGGCTCAGCTAGCTTCAGTGGCACCCGTCATCCCGCAGAGGCGGCCTCTCCCCGGGGTGGGGCCGGGGTCCCGCGAGGGCAGGGCTGTGACACTTCCCATTACAGCCTGTCAGCGGCCCTTCCTGTCCCTCTGTCTCTCCGAGCCTCCCCTCCTCTGCCTCGGGCCCGAGTCTGGGCTCTCAACGTCTCAAATCAGATTAATCAGGAGTTGGCAGGAGAGGTGGTGGCGATGCCAACCAGTAAACAAGCCTCAGCCGTCAGCGTCTCGTCAGCCGGCGGCCCCAGAGGAGGACCCTTCTAGACACAAATTCTTATTAGACCTGTCAGATCTATTAAAATTCTTTTCACACTTCTGCGTTCTATCAGCCCCATCATTAGTACGGCCCTGGCCTCTGGGAACACCAGGGCCATATTAATCTGCCGTGCGCCCTGTCCCTGCCCCCCTGCCCCCACTCCCTTTAGGGACGGGAAGAGACAGACAGATGGACGGATGACAGCAGGGAGCAGGGCAGGAGGGTGTGAAGTGTCCCTGGGAAGAGGAGAGGACCGAGGAGAGGAGGTGGACTCTCCTGCTTTAGGGTTTGGTCCACCTGACCCCAGGCACGCCTGACAGTGATGCTCTCCACGGTCAAAGGGGCGGCCCTGTGCGCCTGGAGAGGTACTGTTTGGTGGTCCCAGCCAACCTCTCTGGGGTCCCCTTTCCTCACCTTCCCAGAGGGAATAACCCACACCCTGCACCGCGTGGCGGTGAAGATGGAGAGCCAGACCCACAGTAGATGCTCAAGGAACGATCACATCTCTGTTCTTTACACACGCACATGTTGTAAAGTCATACCCTGAAGCCATTATAGACAGAGAAGAGTGAATACACACAGAAATAAACCTCTGTCCATGCACAGACACACGTGAACTTGTGAATAGGACTCCACACCCAGGGCTAGTGTGCATCACTCCTCAACATCTTGCACAAGTTTGTGGTTTGACTCAAAGAGAACTAGGTTTGACGTTAGGAGACCTACTTTCTGTGTGACCATGGGGAACGTTCCCAGTCCCTCTGAGCCTTAGCTTTGGCGTCTCTGACCTGAGGACAAATAACCTGGGGGTTTTGAGGGTTACACGAAACGAAGAACATGCATTTCACCCAGTGCCCAGTGGGCTAACTCACGCTTAGAACAGGTGTGGGCAGATGGCAGCTGGCCCTGGGCATACACAGCATGGCTTAGAGCATGAGGCTGTCACACAGGGACTTTGGTGAATTCAGCCGCCCGTGGACGTGGGGAGGCGGGCAGTGGGAATCCCATGTGTCCCTGGGCTGTCCCAGGGTGTCACAGCTGAGGGGGATGGTACCGTGGGAAAACATCAAGACAATGGAACCGAATCCCTGGGCCTCCATTTCACAGATGGCAAAACTGAGGCTCAGAGACACAGGTGACTTGCCCACATCAGGGTGGTGGAGGGGCAGGCTCTCCCTCAGTCCTCTCCTAGTGGAGCCTCTGTGGGCTGGGTGGAGGAGAGTGGGGTCTGAGCCGGGTTCCCCTGGGGAGGGGCTGGAGGAGGTGGCCCAGAAGGAGCTCTGAGCAGCCCCTGGTGAAGCCAAGGGAGGCAGGGTGGCGCTGGAGGGGGATGACTCGGGGGGAGCTGGAGGTTGGAAGGGTGAGGGGTAGGGGTGAGGAGCAGGCAGGGAGGAAACCCGGGCAGCTCTTCCCCAGCGACGGGGAACAGAGCTCCCTTCTCGCCTCCTGGGCCCTTTCGCTTTTGATCCCCCCTCCCTCATGGCCCCCATGCTGACTTTGGGGTTAATTTTATTTCCGAGTTGGGCAGGCGCCCCTGGAGTCGGGCACGGGCTCCGGGTGTGACTAACGCCCGCCCCGGGCCGGGGCCGCGGCTGCCTCTGGAGCCACGCTGAACTCTTTATCAAGAGCATGTGTGCCCTGCTCCACGCCCGGGAACGCAGGCTGGGCCATGGGGTCATGCTGGCCCCTCTGCAGACACCGCCGTGCCTGCGTGCACACCCAGCTCTCAGACATGCAGGCACACACACACACACACACACACACACACACTCACACGGACACAGTCATACACACATCACGAGTTCACACCCAGAGGCACACCTGGATCCCAGTACAAACACTCAAGCATAGCCATACCTGTTTGTACACTGCACATACATGGACTCCAAATACACTCGCTCCAGCATACGTACACAGAAAACACACGTGTACACATGTACACACAGCCACACACATTCCGTATTTACACACAGGCACACATACACTCCACAGCACAGGTCAAACACACAGGTGCCCCCCGCCCCCCGACACTGAGCCACATGAACACGTCTGAACACACATGCATATATGCTATGGGCACATATACTTACATGACCAAACATGTACACGTGTTCACATACAAACCCACATGCAACCACACGCACACAATATGCTCACTCACGCTCACACATTTAATCATCATGGGAACACATACACTGTGTCACTCACACATTCACGTATGCACATATATGCGTACTCACCGGGACACAAAACGTGTGCACTAACACGGGTGTGCCAAAACACACATCACACACACACACACACACACTGCCATGTACTCCTGACGTGTGCATTCGCGCTCACCTAGATACACGTACGTGAACACACGCGTCCACAGGGAGGAGGCCACGAACACAGCTGGGAGGTGGAGGCCCGCACAGCTGGCCCGCATTTAGCCGTGCAGGCGCGGCTGTGTGAGGGGCGGGGGCGGGGGTGGGGTCAGGAGGCCGAGGTCGGGGGCCAGGCCGGGGCTGCGGAGGGGCAGTGAGGGCCCTGGGCTGGGAGGTCACACCCTGTTGCCACACGCCCTTCTGATTAGTTTGACACCAGCAGGTGACGCCTTGGCCGGGGGCCGGGCAGGGGGCCGCGGGACCTCATCCCCACCCCGGCCGGCGGGATGGGCTCGGCGGCCGCCCCGTCCACCTGGCAGCTGGGGGCGCCGGCCCAGTCTGAGGCCCGCCGTCTCTGCTCCAGACCAGAGGCCAAGAGCGTGGCGCTCCGGGCGGGCACCAGAGACCGGCTCACAGTCTGGGGAAACCAAAGCTGGGGTGGGGTGTGGGGAGAGAACTTAAGACACAGCTCTGCCCTGTTGCGGGGGCGGGAGAAGGAGAAAGGGGCAGGGTCTGTGCCCTGGCTCCCTAGCACTCAGCACGTGCCCGCTGCAAGTGGGGAGCTGCATGTCACCTTCCGATCTGATTTTCTCTTAGATTTAAGCCTGTAATTTGCTTTAATTTAGTGGTTGGGATGATCCCTTGGAGGAGGCAAAGGCTACCCACTCCAGTATTCCTGCCTGGAGAATTCCACGGACAGATGAGCCTGGCGGGCCACCGTCCCTGAGTCTCAAAGACTCAGACACGACTGAGCGACTATCACGATCACATTCACAGTGACTGAGAAATTTTTCAAAGTATTTGGAACAACTTGAGTGTGTAAACCTTCTTCCTCCAGTTGTAAATTTCACGAAACAAAGGCAGACTGAGTTTTTCCAGTGAAAACTTAGTAACTGAAGGAAAACGGTCTGGATTTCAAAAACAGTCTCTGAAGAAAAGAATGTAAAAAAGTCTTACTCATCATGTCATGTGGATTACGTATTGAAATGATCATCTTTTAGATATACTCGGTTACATAAGAAATGTTAGTAGAAATCATTCCACTTGTGAAAGGTGGCCAGGAGGAAATTTTAAATGATACTGGAGGCTCGTATGATGTTCCTACGGGACAGCGAGGCTCCGAGCCAAGAGGAGCGTGAGTCCCGGGGTCTGGGGCTGTATCATCT
This sequence comes from Dama dama, assembly GCF_033118175.1. NCBI lineage: Eukaryota > Metazoa > Chordata > Mammalia > Artiodactyla > Cervidae > Dama > Dama dama. Next base: position 2,275,702 of record NC_083688.1, on the reverse strand, counting down.
CAGGACGGCAGTTCTGCCTTTCTGGGCCTCAGTTTCCTCACCTGTGAAATGGGCGCCCCCACCCAACACCACCTCACAGTTCTCTACAAGTAAGTGGGAGGCCCTTGTGGGGGGGGCGGCGTCGGGACAGGGAGGGGAGGGGGGCCCGGGGCGGCAGGCACTCACTCTGGCCGTATTGGCCGTACTGGTAGCCGGCCACGGGGTCCACGCTGTAGCCGGTGGTGCTGTAGGTGGGCGGGCAGTAGGACTGGGAGGTGGGCAGGCTGTCTCCCGGCTTGATGGAGTCCGCCCGCTGGCTGCAGCTGGCCGAGATGGAGGTGGCGGAGTCCAGGCCGCCGTGCAGCGGCGAGATGGAGAAGTCGGCCTGCGGCTGCGGCGGCACCGCGCTGGGGTTGCTGAGGATGCTCATCACCTGCGGGGAGAGCGTCAGGGCAGGGCGGGCGGGCCCCAGGGCGGACCCTGCGAGGCTAGCAGGGTGCAGGGGCGATGCCGGCCTGGCCTTGCACAGACCTTCGCTGGAGTCTCTCCCTTGAGGTCCCTGCAGCCTTGAGATCCTCCGTGTACCTGGCTTACTTGCCTTTGTGGGGAAGACGGTCAGGGGTGCGTCCGGTTAAATGCCGGCCCAGGGAGCATCCCTGCATTGAGAGCTCTGGGGGCAGGGCAGGCCCCGCTCCCCTCTCTGCTCCCGGCCCGAGGGGCACCCTGTGCTTGTCTGCTGAATGAATGAATACACATATGAATGAATGAATGGACCAGCTAATTATGTCTCTTCCATCAGACAGGGAGCTCCCCTAGGAACTGCGTCTCCCTGTCAGACTGGGATGCCCCCATCTTCCGACACAAAGGTTAGAGACTCTGGATCTGTCCAGCATCACTTCCCAGTCCTGTGCTAGGCCTACTACACTCTCAGCCTTGAACATCTGCGCCTACATGGCCAGTGGTTCCAAGTGCTTTCACAGATGTCTGTGACATGGGCATGACAGAGGGCACTTGGGTGGCTCGGGGGTCCAGCTCTTGGAGAGAGGGGAGTAAAGGTGGCCGGGGAGGGGAGGGCAGGGGCCCGGGGTGACCTGGCCAATCCAGAGGCGAGCGGGGGGAGCGGAGGGAGAAGCAGTCCTTCTGGACCTGACCTGCTGGGCTGGGACCCCAGTGACCTCCTGGTAACGCCACCTTTTATGGGAGGGAGACCCCGGGCCCAGGCAAGGCCCGCCCTGCTGACAGCCCGCTCTGCACGGAGCTGAAGGGCCTCGCTGCTGCCCATGCTGGGCACACGGTGGGCTCTCTGGTGACCCCACCCGCCCCCTGGGGAGAAAGCGGACTCTGTGCATTGGAACGGTGAACTTTTGGTTGACGGGGGACACCTGGTGAAAACTTTGTCCTTCCCGGGCCTGACATCCCTGCTCCAGGGGCGAGGCATCACCCAGACAGAGGGCACCGATGTGGAATCCTCAGGCCAGGGCCAGATCCTGAGCTCCTCCACGTGCTAACCTTTAGCCCCTACGACCACCTCTATCCTCAGAGGGTGGCTGGGAGGCCGAGACAGGCTCTGCACGTGGGACGTGCTCAGCCATCAGCGGCCCCAGATCCTCTAATCCTCCTTATTTTTCCCTCCTCTTAGCAAGGACACAGTGTGACTCTCCAGTGTAGAGCCCCCCAGAGACGTGTGGGGCGGAGTCATGACACCCATTTCTCAGATGTGGAAACCGAGGCCCACCCAGAGCTGCATCTTCCCCAGATCTCACAGCGGGTGTGCCAGGGCCTGACCCCTCTAGCCTGATGATGTCAAGTCTGACTCTCGAGGATGGGTTTTAGACATGTGACCACGGTAGAGGTTCTCACTCCAGATGTGGGCTCCCTGGGGGTGTGGGGTGGGATCCCAGACCCCCGGGGGGGCCTGGCTCCTCAAGAATGCCATGAGCACAGCCTCCCCTGACTCTCCCCGCAATGCACCCAGCATGCACCTCTCAGCCTTGGGGGTCACCCCTCCTCTGTCCATTCTTTCCTCACCCCACCCCCAGAGCCAAAGTCAAGGACACAAGGTCTACTGTGGCTGGACTTTGTCTCCACCACAGCTGGTGAGGTTTGGGTGGGATTTTGCAGGGTATCAACCCAATGAGATGCAAAAACACAGGTGGAGCTGGGTCTGTTGTTCCCTGACTGTTGCACCGGGGTCCTGGGCCTGAGGAATTTGCTGGGTGTGTGTGTTGGGCGGTCTGGGGGCACACTCAGGAATCTAACACTGCCCTGGGGTGAGGAGACCCGATTCTCTTCCAGGTTGCCTGTCAGTTTCCCAATCTAGATCTCGCTTCCATCTAAATTAAGAAAATCACTCTCCCTCCCATTGCCTACCCCGTATAAGCACAAACACTGCTCCTCCTTCAAGGGGCCCTGGCCCCAAGAACAAACTTAGAGTCTCAGGGAAAACACACAGGTCCCATTTCCCTTTCCTTGAAAGGATCGTTGTGGGGTGGGAAGCCTCTTGTGAGGGTTTGTCAGTTCTGATGAGCCTCTGGTATAATCCTTCTCTTTACATATCACCAAGATGCCAGGCCCAGCAAGGATGGGATGGAGGAGACAAGTGGGGAGGTATCTGGGGAGAGAAGAAGGATGCTTTGGAGGACAGGCTGGGAGGTGTGCATAGATCCATACTCACCCTGCAAGGCAGACATCTGCAGACAACCGCCCCAACAAATCTGACTACATTGCTCAAGAATTATCCGTGGCTCTTTGGTACCTCCCAGATGAACAGGGCAAAGCTTCGTGTGACTGGACCTCCACTCCATGTCCCAATTCCCCGCACTCCTTCCTACCTTGCACTTTATGTCCTGGCTGTCCCAAACCAGAGAGTGTTTCCTGAAGACATCCTTCCTTCATTCATTCACTTATTCATTCATAAGACACTTCACAGCGCGTTACTATATGCCAAGCTAGACACAGGGCTCAGCTGTGAGCTCTTTGAGGGCAGAATGGAACTGTGTTTCGTCCATCATTGCAGCTCCCGTGTCTACACTGTACCTCCTACAAACTATAAGCTCAGAAAATCCTGTCAAATACATGCATGTTCACTTAACAAATATTTATTGAGCACCTAATATGTGCAAGATGCTGCACCAGGCATCGAAATACAGTAATGAAGAGTAAAGCTCCATGACCTCCAGGAGCTGCCAGTCAAATGCAGGAAGATGAAAACAAACAATATAATTTCCAATACTGATCAGTGCTAAGGAAGAAAGACAAAGAATGTGGAGTAGTCAGGGAAGACGTCGCTAGCAAGACCAGAAAAAATCAGGCAGGGGAAGACAGAATAGAGTGTTGTCCAGGCAGAAGAGCCAGCAAGTGCAAAGGCTGAAACATGCCTAGCAGGTCTGAGACACAGCAAGAAGGTCAATGCTAACCTTCCTGGAATGCTTTGTGAGAAGGGGTTCGTGTGGTGCCCAGTGGCTTGAGGGGCTTGGACCCTGAGCCATTAACAGACAGCTCAGAATCTGCTCAGGCCCAGGGAGCTTGCCTTGTAACGGGATTTGTTCAGTGGGATTTGCCCTGCAACATCAAATCAGGTCCACATCTGGGCTGGGTGTCAAGGGCGGGTGTGGAGCATCTGCTCGCTCTCTCCTAGGGCGCCCGGAAGTCTGGGGATCAGAGGGCTTAACCTGCATCCAGCCTCCTGTCTCAAGGCATGACCGCTTCCAAGATGATGGGGTCAGACCCCTCCAAAGAGAGGTGGAGCATGGAATGACTTCTCCGGCAAATGAGCTGTTTTACCCTCATTCTGCAGATGGGGAAATCAAGGCACAGGGAATGTGAAAAGGAGTGCCCAAGATCGCACCGCCAGGAAGTGGCAGAGCTGGGACCTGAACCTGTGTCTCCCCACCCCTTGCTGTGATCCCTCCCCATGGCAAGCTGAGCCAGAGAGCATGGGGAGAGAGGCCCGTGGCAGCCCTGCAGGCCCACATGGCCCCTGCCAGCCTCGGGAAGGCCCATGGACCTCCACGGATGCCCCTTTGCCCCGGGAAGCAGGAAGCGTTGGCCCACAGTTAGGGGCCCAGCCAGAGGTCTGGGGCCTGCAAACTTTTGAACTTGAGGAAGTCCTGATCTGATGCGGTAATTGCCCCCCTCAAGAATGCTAAGGCCTCTCCCCCAGTGGGTTTTACTTTTTTCCCAGTGACCTTGCTTTCACTAATGTATTACTTCTTGGTACCTTACCGTTACTAACTCAAAATCAATACCGACCTCCACATCTGTAAGGTTTTATCTGAAGGCAGATCTCTGGGCTGTCCGTCAGGCTGAGTGACAGCCGTCCCTTCCTCCCACCCCCCCGACCCCCCCCCCCGCTTCGGCTCCCCCTGCTCTAAATCAGTCCCAGCCTCCACCGGACTGAATCAATGAGGGGCCGGCCTCACCTCCCCGCGCCCCCACCTTCCGCCCGCTGGGGAGAGGCTTGTAGGTTTTGGGGGGTGGGGGCCACGGGAACCCAGCAGCAGCCCCCCTTCCACATCCTCTGCTCACCGCCCCCTCCCCGGGGACCTGCCGGCACTCCCCTACTTTAAAAGAAGGGGATGGGAAAATGTAATTAATTCCCTCCGTTCCTGAGCTGGCCCCGAGGGCCTGGGACCGGGGAGGCTGAGCTGTGAGATCTGCACCCTCTGTGATAACCGAACGTGGCTTTGGGAGCGAGGCTGCAATTAGAAGGGCGATCGCCATCGTGGGCGCTCCATGGCCCGGCTCAGGGTGGGCGAGTGGGGGCTGTGGCAGGACGCAGGCGGGCAGGGAGGGGCAGGAGCCGAGGTGCGTGTGGGGAGGATGGCGGACCTGGAGGTGAAACTGGGGCTGGAATGACGCCAAGGACCACAGGACCAGCAACCAGGCGGTAGGTCGAGAGCCCCACCTTGTCCATGCCAGAAGGAGACCCTGAGGCCCGAGGCCCCGGCGGACAGCAGTTTCATCGAGGGCACTTGGCCATGCAGGGCTCTGAGGGGTCTCCCTGCAGCACCAGGAGGCCAGGATGTCTGCATGAGCATCCACACTCTACTGCTAACTAGTTCTGACCCTGGGCAATTTCTGTAACCTTCGGTACCTCAGTTTTCTCATCTGTATAATGGGAATGATAATAACTGTCACTACCTAACGGGTTATTGGAAGGATTAAATGGGTAAACGCACATAGGATGCTTCAGTCAGTGCCTGGCACATTACTGATTCTTGGTAAATGCAAGCTGTTCCCCACCTCTCCCTCTCTCCACAACTTCCAACTGGATTACTTGTGCCGTGGCTTGAGAGAGGGCAGATCCAGGAGCTCCTCACTGTCAGGGACCCTGTCTTTTCCGTCTCTTCTGCCTCATGGCACACGGCAGACAGTGGGTGCTTTCTGAAAGAAGCGTCACTCTGCTTGCACTCTGGAAAGGGGCAAGATGGGCCACAAGGAAAGGCCACACCTGCTCCGGGGGATGGTCTGGAGGGGCAGTTCATGGCCTGCCTTGGTCCCCGAGGGTCCTTGGACCTGCTCACTTGTAGAGAGTGACAGCGACTCTCAAAGTCCTGGTGGAGAACCAGCAAGGCCCAGAACTCACGTACCTGCACACACACACACACCGTTCACAGGGACACGCACCTGAGTCCCAGAAGGCGGGCAGCTCAAGGTGCCTCTTCTCCAGACCGCCAAAAAGCTGTTCATCAAAACCCCAGTAAACCGCCAGGATAAACCTCACGTACGCCCTTCCACCTTTCTTAAACTCACCAATGCACTTGTACACACACACATGCATGTAGATGCACCCAAATACGTACAGGAAAGCTGGGAGGCACCCTGGAGATTGACCACAGCTTCAGAGGTGGGGAAACTGAGGCTCACACAGGCTCAGCGGCTTGCACTCAGGCAGAGTGTCACCTCCAACGAGCGGCAGTGTAGCTGGCCCCAGGACCCATGACAGTCACCCCGGGCTCCAGTTTGGCCCCAAAAGGACCAGCTGTCTTGGCGCACTGAACACGTTTGTCTCCAAGTCCCAGAGCCGACTACACCTCTGCCTGGCCCACCCTCTCACTAACTCATCCCTCTGACTTCCGCAAGGGCTGGGAGGGGGCGTGTTTGGGGGCAGCCTCTTCCTCTGGTCGAGGAGAGAAGGTAAGGGCACAGCTTGCCAGGGACGCAATGCAATTTCTGTCTGTATGACATGAAGGCTGTCTCTTGGGGCCCCAAACCAACCCAGGCTGGGGCTGAGGTGGTGAAGCCCAGCTCACGACTTGCCCTGGTCCCGCAGGGCCCCAAGTCCATCCCCGTGTCCCGCTAAACCCCACAGGGGCAGGCTACACACCGGGGAGCAGGCACAGGGTGGCTCCACGAGGGCTTGTCTGCTGAGATAGCTGCTTCTCCACCTTGGCCGCCCGGTGCCAGTGCCTGCAGAGTCTTCTAAAACGACGATGCCAGCACCCCGTCCCTTAGAGCTACGGCCCCCAACCTCTTTGGCACCCGGGACCAGTTCCATGGGAGACAATTTTCCCACAGGCCAGGAAGGGGGGTGGCTTCAGGATGATTCAAGCACGTTTACATTTACTGTGCACTTTATTCCTAATCCAATGCCTCCACTGATCTGACAGGAGGTACCGGTCCGCAGCCCAGAGATTGGGGACCCCTGCCTCAGAGATGCTGAATAGTTGACCCGAGGATCTGGGAATCAAGATTTTTAAAAGCTCATTCCCCAGGCGATTCTAATGTTGCCAAGTTTGAGAATCACCGCTCTCAGATCGTCACTATTATTGCTACACACACAATATGACTACACATCCACATTCACGTGAGTGAAATCACGGGCTCACACACAGAACACACACAGACACTCACACTGAGATACGCAGAGCATTACACGGATGGACCAACATGGACACAGCGGGGGACACACGTGAACACCTGCCGGCCCCCACGCCATCCACACACTGCACAGAGGCGCACACGGGCACACAGACGCAGCCTCCCAACTCCGTAACCGCCAGCTCACTGACGCAAGCTTCCGTGCCTACATCCAGCCCCGCCACCCGCCCCGCCCCGTCACCCCCGACAGACGCCCAGACACACATCACACAGACGCGCCCGCCCGTCCGGCCGCCTGTCCCCAGCTCCATGCTGGGATTAGTGCAAGCGAGAAATCACCCACCCAGGCAGCCGCCCCCCGCCGCTGCCCGCTCTCCCCGCTCAGTTCTCAGCTAAGAGGATCGGGGCCCCTCCCCGCTCCCTGCCCCCTGTGGACAGCGGTAATGGGCTTCGGGTGCTGACTTTGAGCTTCCAAACAAGATTTCCTGCAGGTCTCCCTGTCCCCGCCCGCCTTTCGTTTCCTTCCATCTCTCTGCTTTATGGCCCGAGCCCGCCCCCCTCCACCAGCCACAACTCTCACACCAGCAGTCCCCCCCCCAACCAGGAGAGCTGGCACCCCGCAAGTGCCTCTCCCCTGCCCTGACGCTGGTTCCCCTCTCACTGTCCCCACCCAGCCTCCAGGGAGGCCCTTCTCTTGCACAAGCACAGAACGCTTCAGTTCCCAAAGCCACCTCCCTTTAAGCCTCGTAACTATTCTATGAAACGGTGAGCCCCCATTCTCAGATGAGGAAGCTGAGGCTCAGGAGGGTCTCAACCAGACTGACCTGGGGGACGAGTGACCTCACAGGGGCAAGAATGCTTGACCCCTGACTTCTAGTCCAGTACTCTAGCCCTGCACCGGCTGTGGTTGTCACTTACTAGAGATGATTCTGGGTCATTCTTAACTCAGAGTGTGTGTGTGTGTGTGTGTGTATTATACGGGCCCATAAGGGGATACTGCATGTTTGAGACTAGTGTGGGAGTGCACATACGCATGCTCACCTGAAAGTACTGTGTGTATGTGTATTTGAATTTTGTATGTGTGTCTGTGAGTCCATGGGCACATGTATGTGGGTGTTCAGTGTGCATGTGTGAGTGTTGTGCATGCACACACATGTCCCGTGCAGATAGGAGTTCTGTGTGTGTTTGTGGGCTCATGTGAGTGTCATGTGAGAGTACTGTGTGTGCACGTGTGTGAGCACCATGAGTGAGTCTCACGTGTGAGTGTTGCTGTGGACACCGCCCGCGTGTCTGGGCACATGTCCAGCCTGCCCCCGTAGGTGACCTCTCCGAGGGCGCACGCTGGGGCCTGGAGGCCTCAGAGGCTCACAACACGCTCAGGAGGACTCCGGGCCATGGACTGCCACTTCTGGCCCCACTCCCAAAGCCCACCGGCTTCTCTCTCCCCTCTGTGGGGTAGCTCAACATAACTGAAAGTCGCTCAGTCCTGTCTGACCCTTTGCGACCCCATGGACTGTCCATGGGCATCTCCAGGCCAAAATACTGGAGTGGGGAGTCTATCCCTTCTCCAGGGGATCTTCCCAACCCAGGGGTAGAACCGGGGTGTCCTGCATTACAGGTGGATTCTTTACCAACTGAGCTATCAGGGAAGCCCAGGTCAACACAGGGGGCCCGAAAAGACTTCAGGAATCAGGCTCTGTTTGATTGGAGAGGAAAGCAGGGACGGTAATTTCTGCAGAGGGAGGACTCAGCCAGGACCTCCTGTAACAGCCTCCTGGTGTGTGGAGCCGGACACACAGACAGGGGAAGCCAAACAAGGGCCTCTCTGAGAGAGGACTTTCAGCCCGACTGGGGTCCCCCTTCCTGCCCTGGCCGCAGAGCGCCCTTGACCCTGGGTCTGACCAAGAGCTTCTAGAGGCACAGTGACTGTCCTGTTCCCACTGCCCATCACACAGCGGGTGTCCAACCAGTACTTATGCATGTGTGTGTGTGAGTCCGTGGGCACGTAGAGTGTGGGTATTCTGTGAGTGTGTGTGAGTGCCGTGTGTGTGCACACGTGTACCCACGAGAGTACGTGCGCGTGTGAGTTCTGTGCGTGTGCTTGCAAGCTCGCGTGAGTGCCGTGTGGGAGTCCTATGTGTGCAAATGTGTGTGAGCATGAATTCACACCCGTGAATGTGTGAGTGACGTATCTGTTTATCCCCAGCACAGGGCCTGGCATAGACTGAATGGATGAAAAGAAAGGGAAGGTCCCTCCCCTCCCCTCAGCTCTGTGGGTGTCAGAGCCCCCTCTTCACCTCAGGGGTCCCGCAGGCTTAGCTAAAGGCTGTCTAGAAAATGGGGGCTGCATAGAGAATGGGGGTGCACATAGAAAATGGGGGCACACATTGAAAGTGGGGGTGCATATAGAAAATGGGGGTGCTCATAGAAAATGGGGTGCACACAGAAAATGGTTGGGGTGCACAGAATGCCTTCCCACTCATTGTCCAAGAAGCTAAGGTACTCTCTCTCTCTCTCACACACACATTTCCAATGTTTGGTCAATAAGATGTCAAACTCTACCTCTGGAAACATCTAGAAATACCGGTGGGGCGGGGCCGGCTTGGGCTTCCCCCTCCTTCGGTGGACCCCGGGTTGACCCCAGCCTGGAGGCGCTCGGTGCTAGGATGGGCACGCGGGCCCCGGGCTGTGGTTCCCGGGCCCTGGCGGCTGCTGGAGGCAAGCGGGTACGGAGGGTTCAGACACTGTCTCCGATGGCGCGATAATGGGGGGCCGGGATTAGCGCAAGTTCGCTCGGAGCAGCGGCAGGGTTGGAGAAGGAAGGGGCCGATCGCCGGGAAAGATATGACTATTTAAAGATAATGATTGCATAAATTTAATTAGCACACTTTCACGCGGCAAATGGCCGTTTTGTAATTAATGTATCTGGCCTTACTAAGCATGAAAGATGCCATCTCCTCCCCCTCCCCTCCCGCTCCCCTCCTCCTCGGCCCTAATGAAAGACAGAGAGCAAGTGACAGAAGCAGTTTGTCAGCGGCTCCAGGTGTCGGGGCCTAATTGGCTGGGCTGGGGGGCGGGGGGCAGCCGGGAGGGCCGAGGGGGAGGGGAGAGGAGATGGGGGACAGGGTGGCTTGGGCTCTCTGCGCCCCGGCGGCGTGGGGGAGCTCCCTCTCAGTAATTACCCGAGACTGGACGCAGATTGGCCATGGCAGGGAGTGAGTGGTGGCAGGGAGGCCTCGTTAGAACCTGGGCAGACAAGCCGGCACGTATCACAACGCGTTAGGGACTCACTGCCCTGATGGCTCAGGCCCTGCTGGCCCTCGGAGGAGCAACGCCCCTTCCGTGGAGGGAATGAAAAGAGGAGCCAACCTCAACTTTCTCTTCTATATAAAGCAGCCCCTCTGATCCAGAGGCTCACAAGGAAACCTGATCCAACCCTTCCACTCTTAAGCACCTACTATGTGCTGAGCACCTACTATGTGTGCGGGCAGCACCGCCATTCACTCCTTGGCACAGCTGTCCGAATGATGTGATTTTAGTCTTTGCAGAACTGGAATGCATTTCACCATCCATGGAACCGTGCTATGCCTGAGGCAGCCAGGATGCTGGCTTCACGCGAAGTGTTTGTTGAGGCCTTCTGAGAAGAAAAAGGAAGGGCCAGCCTCAAATCGTCTTGCTGTTGCTGAGTCGCTAAGTCATATTCGACTCTTTGCGACCCCGTGGACTGTGTAGCCTGGGGCTCCTCTGTCCATGGGATTTCCCAGGCAAAAATATTGGAATGGGTTGCCATTTCCTCCTCCAGGGGATCTTCTGGACCCAGGGACCGAACATGTCTCTTGCGTTAGCAGGCAGATTTTTTTAGCACTGAGCCACCAAGGACACCCGATCAAATCATCTTAGGTTCAGTGAAGGGTGGCTATTGGCTCTTCCATATTACAGATCAGGAAACTGAGGCTCGTGGAAACTAAAAATCTCATCCAAGTCTGTACAGTCAGGAAGCGGTGGGCTGGGATTTGAACTCGGAATTCTTTCTAGCATTTTCCTCCTGCAGGGCCAGCTCAGTATCTCTCCCATGGTACCCACCCTTTGCAGGCTGCCTAAGATGCTTGCCTGGTCCCACGGGAAGCCTCTTTGTTAGACGGGTACAGCAGTCAATTGCAGCAATGTCCCCCAAAGTTACAGCTGCCTGGTTTTCTTGTCGGGGGAGCAGCTGATGGGGTGGAGAGGGTGTCAGTGGCCCTGACTGACCCTCGGTGGCTGTGTGTGCCCACCTCTCTGACAACGACTCTCCACCCGCTTCACCAGCTGCCCTCTGCCAGCCTCTGTCACCAGCCCCTGCCCAGTTTTCTTGGAGGAGGGCAGGGCAGCGAGGCCTTGAGTCAGCCTCGTCTGGGTGGAGCAGGGCCCAGCCAGCCCTCTCCCGGACCAAATTCAATTTCGAAGCTTAATGAGTTTGCAGAGGAGCCGGGTGAGCTCACAGCCGCCACTCCTTGCCGGCTGGGTGGTTCCCGGCCGGGCCACCGAGCGCGCAGCGGCCCGAGCGGGGAGAGCCCTGGGCTCCGTCGAGAGTGGCGGGGGCACTGAGCGAGTGAAAAATGTCAGAGCAAATTGCTCTTGACAGCGTTAATATCTGCACCTCATAGCAATAATTACATGTAAATAAATAGCAAAATCACACTCAGCTGGAGGCAGCTTGGGGAGGACGGGAGCTGCAAAGGACCAGCTGGGGACCCTGGTCGCTCTGCTCCATCCTTTTCTTCCCTTCTGAGAAGAGTCTCTGCTCCCCGCCCCCCTCCAACCAGACTGCACTGCAGCACGGAGCAGAGACTGCAAGATCCTGGCCACCGCCATGCTAAAAACGGAAGGGAAAAGAAAACATTTGCGTCCCCCCACGTTCTCATCCACCTAGGTGGACAGCTGGGCCAAGCGTCCTCCCAGCCTCTTTATCTCCTCGCCCTCTGAACATACATTCTGTCTCCTGGTCTCTCTAGAGAGACGCCGCTGAAATCCACATCTCGCTCCAACCTCTCTCCTGGGCACTGCCCGCCTCCTCCACCCCCCAACCTTGACCTCCACGCGGACCCAAGTGTTCCTTCTGCACGCCCTGTATCTGCTGGGATTACATCAGCCTCTTGGTCACCCAGACGCCACACGTCCAGTCCTCTTTGCCTCTCTCTCCCAGTCTCGACATCCACGATGTTGCGTGGCATCACGTACCATGCCAAGTCACAAGAGGATATGGCACAACTTCCTGGAGCATCGACTTGCCCTGGTGCTAATTAACTTTATTATGATGGCCAACAAATATGGCTCCACAGTGGCAAAGCAGGCAAAATGAGCGTGCATTTTAAAGATAATACGTGATAAGTCTGTGACATGTTACACACCACTCCCAGGGCCTTCGGGGAGGGGGGCACATTTTGGACTTTGGAGTGAACCTCCAGAAGTCCAGTGTGCACCCAGAGTTGCTTCTTGTTGCCATGTTTGGGGACCTCTGGGTTTGGTTTGGTCTGTTGTCTGTAAAAGCAAGGACTATGTCTCATCTATGTCTAGATTCACAACACTTAGCAAAAGGCCTTTAGAGGCGTTTGAGGGAAGAAAAGAAAAGAAACAAAAAGGAAGTACAAGGCTAGGAGGAAAGGGAGGAGGGAAGAGAAAGGCATCGGAAGGTGGAAGATGGCGAGGAAGCTGGTGCCCAGGGAGGTGACAGTCCCAATGGGCCTGGGATGACAGGTAGCAGGATGGAACTCGGGGGTCCACCCTCTCCTTCCCAGAGGACCCAGAGGCTGCTTCTAAACGGGGACCCAATCTCCCTCCCACTTCCTGCTTGTGCTGTATCGAGTTCCCATGAGTCAGCTCTCCCCTGCCCTGGGAGAAGGAGCTCAGAGGGCCAGCCCGCCAGCTACTCCTCCGCCCTGCCTGCCTCGCCTCATGGGGCAGGGAAGCAAGCTCCATTCTTTGCGAAACAAATATCTTCTCCTGAGCAGCCCCCGCGTCCCGCACCATCTTGTTTAGCTCACCGACTAATCCACTTATCGAGGATAAAGCGCCTGTGAATCCCCATTTGATAAAGGCAGCCACAAAATTAGCAGAAACGTGCCCACGGCTCCGATGTACCAAACAAACAAGAGGCTGGGGACGGCCATGGAGAGATGTTGTCTCTTTGCCGGCCCCAGGCTGGGAGAGATGCCGGATGAGATAGGAGCTTTTCGGCTGGCGCTTGGGGCTGGGAAGGCGATGCCCTGGGTTGTTTGAGAAGGGGGTGGGGGAAGGAATCAGAATGGAGTGCCCACCCCGTCCTCTAAGGCATGCACCCCAAAGCAGTGGGTTTCCCAGCTCCCAATACAATCCAACTCCACGACTCCGTACTGACTGCACTTCCAAAGGTAACCATCCCAGCTAACGCGGCTTCAATGCTGACTCCATGCCGAGCAACATTCTAAGCGTTTCCTGTGTCAACCTATCTACTGCTCACAACATCCCTGTGAAACAGGGACTGCTGTCATCCACGTGTAATAGATGAGGAAACTGACGCAGACCCAGAGAGGTCAAGTCACATGCCCAAACTGTAACCTCTGCTCCCACCTGGAGAGTTATCATCTAAGGCACTACCATTCAACCATGACCAATCGGAGCTCCACCTGCGTCTCCAAGAATGGTCCCCGACTCTGACAGCAGTCCCAAAACCACCTGGCAGTATCCCCAACTGACCATAGTCCCCTCCTCGGCCACTCTCATTAAGAGCCTTCAAGTGACTGAAGGCCGTATGCCCCCCGACATGGTCAGACAACTGTCCAGTTACCTCTTGGGGTAACTGCCAGAGCCAAACTTGTTCTTCTGCGCCCAGGTCCACCTTTAGTGCCTCTGTCACTGGGGCTGTAGGGGCCTCCCTGCAGGCCCTCGGAGGTCTCTGCTTTGCCCCAAGGGGCTCTGGGTGATTTGCTGACATGACCTCCTAACCGTGGTTGCAGGATTAAGGATATCACAGAGACAGGAGAACATGAGCTTGGATGAAAAGTCAGCTCGTCTGAATTTAAGTGGCTCCTCCAAGGGTGGCTTTGAGGGAGGGTCTTCCCTGCTCTCGGGTCCGGGAGGAGGGAGGCCCAGGCGAGGACTCTGGAAGGCTCAGGCTCTGTACTGCCCACACACGCACCAACTCTGGGGTGGGGAGCGGGAGCAGGTCCCAGCCTCAGGAGCGGGGACATCAATCACAGGGGGGCCCCTGTCAGGGTGGCATCTGGAACTAAAGAGAAACACTCATCAGAGGCCAAGACTTTTCACCCCTGGTTCCGGGGGCTGGGAGACCAACCACCGCCACGCCAGGAGGCCAGGGCTGGGAGCGGGGCATCGGGGGCTCGGCCGGGGCTTGGGGTGAGGTCCCTGCTATGGACACCTGGCCTGTAGGTGTCCACGTGAGGGGGAGACGAAGCCTGGACGGTAGCTGGGCTCCAGCAGGTTCCCACACCCCTGATGCGGGAACCCAAGGTGCAGCTCCTTCCCTCCCCAAAGCTACGCAGCAGTCCCCTACGCAGCGGGACTGGGAATCAAACCTGAGTCTGGCTGCAGGGCTGGGTCTGTGTCTCCCGCAAGCTCTCTGCACCTCCAACTCTGGGGTCCCGGCTCCTGTCTGGGCTCTGGGGCCCCATCCCACTTCCATGAGCTCATCTCCCTGCAGCCGTGTCTCTGACGCCATCACTCCCGGCTCCCCGTCATCTCCGCCTCTCCTGGCTTCTGCCTTTGCTTCCTGTCCTCACCCCTCTGCCCAGATCTGTACGTGCTGTCCTTTCTCCTTTTCTTTCTCTCTCTCTGTCTCCAGGCGTCTCTCTTCCTGTCTCTATTCCTCTGTATGCTTCTCCCTCAGATTTCCTCACCATCTTCCCACCTCCCTCCCTCGGCCTCCCCTACTCCGCTCTCTGACTATCCTGCCTGCCTAGCCGAACCCACCGTCCTTCCCTCCATCAGCATCTCACACCCTGATCCTCTCTAAGGGTCTGTCCACTTTCTCGCCCCTGTGCCCACACGCCTCCAGCAGGCAGTGCCCGTTGAATCAGCCCTGGAGCTCGGGTGCCAGAGTCAAGGTCACCAGGTCAGAAGGCGAGGCTTGAACCCTGGTCCAGCTGGTTGTCAGCCCAGGCTGGAGGAATCCTCAGCCAGCCTCCCCTGCTTCTTCCCCTGAGGGGTTTTGGCAGCTTTCCGCCAAAGCCCCTTCCTGTCCCCGTCCTCTGCCGCCCAGGGTGGACCATTGTGAGTCACCCCAGAAGCCCAGGAGGCATCTGAGAGCTTGGAAGAAACAATGAGGTCATTTTGGTCAGTGCTTCTCAAACTTTCCTGCACGTGGGAATCCCCTGGGAGCTTGTCAAGGTGCAGAGCAGACCTGGAGAGGAGAGAGCTCTGCTCTGAAAGCCCGGCATGGAGGGAAGAATTTAATCTCTGACATCGGGCAGACTGGGCTTTTGAATTCTGACACTGTTCCTTGCTGCTGACCTTGAGCTTTGCCTCTCCAAGTCTGCAAAATGGGCATGACGATTCCAGGCCCTCAGAACTCAGTGAGGACCAAACAGTTAATGGGGGTGGAAGCACATCATTGACCCCTCTGGTTCTGAACAGATGGGGGATTTCTTGTCACCACTGAGGACAGTATAAAGGTGCTGGAGGATAACCCCATTTCTTTGGGGGTCAAAGCAGAGTGGGACCTCAGCTGGGACAGCCACTTCCCCCAGAGGCTTAGAGAGGTAGCCTGGAGTTGACTGAGGGTGGAGTCAGCATCCAGGGCGTTCAGGGAAGGACGCCCGGGGGGTTAGGGGTGGGGATGGGTGCTATGTGTGATGGGGAGGCGAAGGCAGCCCCCGGGGGAGGCTCAGGAACTTCTGCCTGGGGCATCACGTCTCAATTTCAGCCCAGATGCACACTCTGTGTAAGACGCTCGCTGGTGTTCTCAGGGGACCTTAATCCTCTGGTGCCGCAGGTCAGACCCCGGTCTAGCACAAGCGCTGGCCTCACGCTGAGCTCTCATGCTGTCTGCTGGCCCCCAACAGCCCAGCAGGGGAGGGACAGGAGCTGGGGAAGCGATGGGTCGCCCTGTTCAGTGCGCTCCAAAGGCTTCCCAGAGTTTTGTGTCAAACTGGGGGTTGCCCATGCAACTTGGCTGCATACACCAGTCCACTGACCTTCTGAAAGGATCTGGGCATGGCCACACCCTGTGCCCTAGGAAAAGCCCGGCTAATTCCTGAGTCTTCTAGGCAGTGAGAAATGTGTAGCGCTATAGCAGGTGTCTATCATAAAAGGAACCAGACGATTAACTACTTCCAGGGAGTCGTCAATCCTGGAGATTGCTGAAAGGGGTCTCAGTTCAATTCAAACAGCCCTGCCCCTGAGTCACTTCCTAAAGAAGGGGGTTTGGGGGTCAAGGTGCTGACGAGAGGTTGACAAGGTGAAGGCTCCCTAATCCGCTGCTCAGGATGTGCCAAACTTCAAAACAGCTGCCTCGGATGGTGCCTTCTTTAAAACACAGACTCCTGTCCCACAACAGGGTCCCGTGGACTGCAAGGAGATCCAACCAGTCCATCCTAAAGGAAATCAGCCCTGAGTAGTCTCTGGAAGGACTGATGCTGAAGCTGAAGCTCCAATACTTTGACCACATGATGCAAAGAGCTGACTCACTGGAAAAGACCCTGATGCTGGCAAAGATTGAGGGCAGGAGGAGAAGGGGACAACAGAGGATGAGATGGTTGGATGGCATCACTGACTCAATGGACATGAGTTTGAGCAAGGCTCCAGGAGATGGTGAAGGACAGGGAGGCCTGGCGTGCTGCATCCATGGGGTCGCGGAGAGTCGCACACTACGACGGAACAGCAACAACTGATCTGTCTGGTGGAGCCTGGGAATGTCTATTTTTAACAGGCATTCCCGATCATTCTGATGCACAGCTTTGGGAACCACTAACCTTCCAAGAACCCACTCTCCAGCAGTCTTGACAAAACCAGATCCTGCCTGTAACCCCAAGATGAGGGTTTGCCTCCCCTCGACTCTGCCCCCTCCCCCGCTCGCATCACCTGGACCCTGTGGGCTCTCCCTGTCCCAAACAGACCAGACAGCCCTGGGGGCTGAGGACGGGATTGTGAAGGTTCCCTTTTGCGCTCAGGTTGCATAATCTGGTCACCTCCTGGATTTCCCCGGTGGACCCCGGTGAGCCAAGGAAGGCAGTGGGAGGGCAGAGCTGGACCTCCAGGTGGTCTGTCCAGCCGAGCCTGATGGCCCTGAGGAAGGCATGCTTGTCCGGTGGGTACGGGGTGGCGGGGGGGCATAGACGCTTTCCTGCCACCACACCCCCTCGTCTGGGGCAGCCCTTCCTCTCTGGGGGCTTCTGGCTCCTGGTTTGCCCGCTTGACTCTTGCCAAACTAACTGGAGAGCCTCTGAAGGCAGGGGTCTGCAAACCCGGATGCCCAGTGTCTAGTGCAGGCCCCCCGATGTTTACCGGACCACACTGTGTGCCAGGCTTTGTGCTGAGGACACGGGCCCCCAGAAAATCCTGGTTCTTGCTTTAGGGGGAGAGGGCAGAATCCAGAAAGTTAGCATCCAGAGGCAAAAGTGCTACTCTGGGAGGGACTGCTGGTCACTCAGCCTGGAGGACGGACGCTTCTCTCTCCGACGAAGTGAAGAGGGGTTGGTAAGTGAAGGGGGGCGCGGTGAGAATGTTCTAGCAAGTGCCTCACTGGCTACCCGAGGACCAAAGGAAAGCAGGGTGGGGGCGAGGGGAAGCGCTCCCTGCCCGGCCCCCGGACCGACGGCCTCCGCACCGGGCCCCACTGGCCGCCGCCCCGCGCCGGCCGGGAGTTCTGGGGGCGGCCCGGCCCGCTGCTGCTCCCCGATCCCGGCCCCGGCCGCAGGAGTTAAGCGGGCCGCCTTGCCCGCGCGCGTCCTTATCTCGGGGAGACAGTTGTTGGGAATCACTTTGACTGAGTGGTTTTGTCTCCCCGCATTTTCCACTGTCAGGCGGCCTCGGGCCATGGATCAAAGGCGCCGCGGCGCGGGCGGGGCAGCCGCGCGGATCCGGCCGGTCCCCCCTTCCCAGCCCGCGCCCCGCTCCACGCCACCCCCGCCCCCGCCGCGCTCCAGGTCCGCTGGGCCCGGGACCGCACCCCGAACCGTGTGCGCAGCCCCTGCCTGGAGCCCGCCATCGGGGAGCTGGGTGCAGAGAGATGGGGGGTGGCGGACAGAAACGGGGCGGGCAGGGAGGGGGGAGACTGTAGGAGAGGCAGAGGGGGAGGGGAGGGAGAGGAGTCGTGGGGGAGGGAAGGGGGGAGGGGAGAGGGGGGAGGGAAGGGGGGAGGGGAGAGGGGAAAAAGGTGTTTGCGGGCGGGGGCGGGAGAGGCGTGAGAGATTAGGGGACGGGGCATGGGGGGAGGGGCGGGGAGGGAGGAAAAGGAGGTGTTTGCGGGGGAAACCGGGAGAGGCCTGAGATTAGGGGACCGAGCCCGGGCAGGGTCTGGATTTGAGAGAAGGAGAGATGGGGAAAAGGAGAGTGGGACGCAGACGGGGCCAAAATGGGCGATGCAGCCAGAGAGCTGGCGGCTGGAGGGGAGACAAGCGAGGCGGAAAGGAAAGCAGCAGCCAATTTCCCATCCCCTGGGCCCAAGGGGAAGTTCTCGGCTGAGCCGGGACCTGGAGGAAGGCAGTGGGAGGCGGCCTGAACGGGCTGAGGGTGGGGTCGGGCCGCCCTCCTTCCGGAGACCGGGCTGGCCCTCCTGCCTCACAAGGAGACTGAAGCATAGAGCAGCCGTCTCTGGCTGAATCGCCTACGGGAGGTGGGGGCCACACTCGGACCTCCTGGGGGACCCTGGCCCAGGTCTCGGATACTCCCAGAAGCCCCAGAAGAGGGGGCCCCCTCCCCGTTCCTCCCCATCAACCCCGACCCCACAGAAAATACCCCTCGAGCAGCTCAGAACACCTGCCCCAACCCCCGAAGGTGCTGGAGAAAGGTTCCCAGCTGGGGAGACGCCCAGGGGAGGGAGAAAGGGCCAGCAGACAGGGTCTGGAGGGAGGGGGAACCCTGGGGCTGAGGTTGGGGCAGGTCAGGAGCCTAGACCCAGAGGCAGGAAGGAGCAGGGAAACTCAAAGGTGCCAGGAAGAATGTCTGGGGCCCTACACCAGCTCCCCTGTATGGCCTCGGGAGCCCCCATCTGCAAATAGCTAGGCCACAGGGTACCAGATGCCGACTTGCTGTGTGTCTATCCGCACACTTATTCCTCGGACTAGCTCTGAGATGGGAACTATTTATGAGTCCCACCTCACAGAGGGGGAAACTGAGGCAGAGAAAAACCTGTTTGGAATCGCCCAGGTAGAAAAGTGACGGTGCTGGGGCGGGGCCCAGGCCCAGGGATCCCGGAGCTGCTGTCCTGACGGCTCTGCCCTCCTACCTCTTAGGGCCCTGGGAAAAGCTGAAATCAAAGGGTTTAAGGACCTCAGAGATCTCACCAGCGAGTGGAAGACGGACCATTTTTGTGACATGTACTGGCCAACAGGATGGTCTCTGGGGCCAGATTCAAGTCCAGGCCCCAACACTTGTCAGCAACTGACCTTGGACAAAGTCACTAATCTGTTTGGTGCCACTATCCCCCATCTTGTCTGTAAGACAGAAATAATTCCAGATCCTCCCCTTCCAAAGTAGATGTTATGACCATTAAATGGGATAATCCGTATAATGGGCTTAGGACAGTATCTGGCCTGTGGTGTAAGTGCCCCCAAAGTTGAACTATTGTTATTATTACTGAATATTTGTCTAGTGACACTTGGCTGACAAGGGTCTATATAGTCAGTCAAAGCTTTGTTTTTTTCCATTAGTCATGTACAGATGTGACAGTTGGACTGTAAAGAAGGCTGAATGCTGAAGAATTGATGCTTTTGAAGAATTTTGAAGAATTGTGCTGGAGAAGACTCTTGAGAGTCCCTGGTTGGGTCTCCAACCAGTCCATCCTAAAGGAAATCAACCCTGAATATTTATTGTAAGGACTGATGCTGAAGCTCCAAGTACTTTGGCCACCTGATGTGAAGAGCTGACTCACTGGAAAAGACCCTGTTTCTGGGAAAGATTGAAGGCAGGAGGAGAAGGGGACGACAGAGGATGAGATGGCTGGATGGCATCACCAACTCAATGGACATGAATCTGAGCAAACTCTGGGAGAGAGTGAAGGACAGGGAAGCCTGGTGTGCTACAGTCCGTGGGGTCGCAAAGAGTTGGACACAGCAGCGACTGAACAACAACAATATTTGTCTAGTAATCCAGGTACTTTTAATACACTGATAAAGTGTGATAAATGCACAAGGAAAGCACAAACAACCCAGCATGAGGGGCTGAGGGAAGGCTTCCCGGAAGGGGCCAAGTCCTAAAAAGTAAGTAGGAGTGGGTTTGAGATGATGACAGGGTTGTGGAGGAGACCTGGGCAGGGGTGCAGCAGGTACAAAGGCTTGGAAGCAGAAGAAGCCTGGCCCTCTGGGGACCCTCAAAGTCACCCCTGCCTCTCCCTTCTGGGGACTTGCCTGTCCTCCGAGGTCCGGCTGTCCTGCCATCTTGGAGTTCTCCTACCACCGGGGACCCCAGGGATGGACCTGAGCAGCTCTGAGTCT
Source organism: Dama dama (assembly GCF_033118175.1). Lineage (NCBI taxonomy): Eukaryota > Metazoa > Chordata > Mammalia > Artiodactyla > Cervidae > Dama > Dama dama. The sequence goes on along the minus strand of NC_083688.1, from coordinate 2,255,276 downwards.
GCCTGCTGTATTCATTGCTAATCTCTCTTATTTTCTTCCCGCTATCGGCTGGGACGGTCTGGTTCAGCGCACTCCCCGTGCTAATCAGAAAGGACGACAGATCCGTCTCTTTGCATTCTTTCCCACCATGCCAGGCAGGTCTGGTTGGCTGAACCCCCGGCTTGGTGGGAAGCCCGCCAGGCTCAGGCTGGGGCCCCAGAAGGTTGGGGAGGGCGGGGAGGGAGTACAGCCTGGAGAGAAGGGCTGGCCCCCACCCGGAGACCAAGAGGCCGGGACTCGTAGCTCTGTTTACAAAGAACTCCCGGGAATCTCGGACTCTGCGGAGGAAGGATGGTTCCTAACTAGCAGGTGGCCCACCGCGTTCACTGCGCAGATGGGGAAACTGAGGCCCAGAGGGGCGAGGCATCTATCAAGGTCACACAGTGAGTCAGAAGTAAAGTCCAGAGGGAACTCAGATTGGCCGACTTTCCAGCCAGTGACCAGGCCTGGGCTGGGCTGAGCCAGGCCTCCAGTCCCAGAAAAGAATGGCTAATTCAATTTCTTTTTTTTTTTTTCCCTTTTCCATTATGGTTTATGACCGGATATTGAATACAGTTCCCTGTGCTCTACATGGGACCACGCTGTTTATCCATTCTATATATAATAGTTTGCTAATCCCAAACTCCCAATCCACCCCCACCCCGCACTCAATTTCTAACTAGGGCAGGGAGAGGCAGAGAGGGAAAAATGTCACTTGGTGAGTTCCTCCTCTGTGCCAGGCAGTGTGAGGTGTGTCACACGAACCATCTCGTTTATTTCTCGGAATAATCCTACAAGGTGACTGGTATTGGCCCCATCTTCCGGAGGAGGAAACGAGACTCAGAGAGCTCATGTAACTTGCCTGTGATCACACAGCAAGTAAGTACAGACAACCTGGGGTCCAAACCCTGGTCTTATGATCACTTCACTGAGCCCAAGATGTGTCTGAATTAGACACCATTTCAGTATTTGCCATATTAGTTGTTGCATATTGGAAAAGACCCTGATGCTGGGAAAGATTGAGGGCAGGAGGAGAAAGGGACGACAGAGGATGAGATGGTTGGATGGCATCACTGACTCAATGGACATGAGTTTGAGTAAGCTCCGGGAGTTGGTGATGGCCAGGGAGGCCTGGCGTGCTGCAGTCCATGGGGCCGCAAAGAGTCGGACACGACTGAGCAACTGAACTGAACGGTCCAGTCTGCACCAGCCTTCTGCTCCTTCACTGATTTTCCTCTGAGCAAATGCTACAGCTACCCCTTTGGGAAGCCTCCTCCAAGAAGCCTTCTTTGACCACGCCCTCCCTTTTCCGAACTCCTCTGCTCTTGCCATCCTGTCTGACCAGAAATCCCGCTCAACTGTCAATAACTGATTCTCTCGTTCTTTGGTGAGTCTCGCCCAGAACAGATTTGGGAAGAGCAGAGACAGCCGTGTGTATTTCTTTTTTGCACCTCCCTATACTGCGTGTCGGGCTTCCCGGGTGGTGTCAGTGGTGAAGAACCTGCCTGCCAATGCAGGAGACGTAAGAGACATGGGTTCCATCCCTGAGTCAGGAAGCTCCCCTGGAGGAGGGCATGGCAACCCACTCCAGTATTCTTGCCTGGAGAATCCCGGGGACAGAGGAGCCTGGTGGGCTACAGTCCATAGGGACACAAAGACTCAGACACGACAGAAGCGACTTCGCGCACGCATGCATACTTTGTGTTAATAACAGGCGGTAAACAAATGAATTTGAAGGGAATTGCACGTAATGACATTCAGACTAACTCACCAGCTGCCTTAGAAACCTTGGGTACAGACCAAGCTGCGTGTAATACGCCTAGGGGCTCACCAACATTTGTTGGAGGCCCACTGCGGACCAGACGCCGGATTCTGTGTGTCACCAGGATGAATCATCACACACACACAGTATGAAGACCTTGGTCCCTCCATCCAGTGGTGCATGGAAACATCTAGATCTCCCCTTCCCTGCCTGATTGCACCACGCCCGGGGGAGGGGCAGAGGTCAGCTCCCACCTATGCCTTCTCAAGGAGAGGGGTCTTGATCGCTACAGATGCATCACGGTGGACCAAAAAAAAAAGAGGACCAGGGTGTCTGTGGAGGGCAGCCCTCAACCTGCGGCTCTCATCCAGACTCAGGGAGGTGGGTTCAAGATCCTGTCTCCCCAGAACACCGTTCAGTCCTCTAAGAATGGAAAAAGCCGAGTGCATGCATGCTAAGTCACTTCAGTCATGTCCGACTCTTTGCAACCCCATGGACTGTAGCCTGCCAGGCTCCTCTGTCCATGGGATTCTCCAGGCAAGAATGCTGGGGCGGGTTGCCATGCCCTCCTCCAGGGGATCTTCCTGACCCAGGGATCGAACCTCTCTCTCCTATAGCTCCTGCACTGCGGGCAGATTCTTTACTGCTGAGCCACAGGGGAAGCCCAAGGGGTGCCCTCAATGATAAAAAGGCCCCAAAGTCACCCAGAAGCCAGGCCCTCCAGTTCCTAGCAGGACCTGCCCATAGGCATGACCTGCTCCCATCACTAGCCTTCAGGAAAGTTCCCGATCCCGGTCAAGCCTGTCTGTCTGCCCGCCGACTCTCCTCCCCTCCCAGTCCCCTCCACCCAGGAAGAAGGGGTGAGAAAAGCAGAGACATGAACACGGGTCTGTTTTCACAGGAGACGAGGGCCCCTCCCTGTGGGCTGGGGCTGGGCTCTGACTGACGTGAGCAGGTGGCTGTGTTTGGCGAGCAGCCTCCAGGGGGGAAATAACTGAGCCTTTCCCACTGAGGTAGGTTAACCGTGGACAAAGGGAAGCTGGATGTGAGAGCAGGATCTTGGCAGGGTCTGTCCCCCTGGGGGCTGGGAGGGCTGAGGATGCCCAGGACCCCAAGGCTGACGCTCTGAGCACGTGCTCATCCTTGCCCTGCAGTGGGCCTGGCTGGAGTCAAGCAGAAGGGGCGCTGGGCTGCGGGGAGGCCTGATTAGCGGAGTGGACACTCCCCACGGCCCCCAGTTGGTACCCCAAACAGGGCTGTGACCAGGGTTGGCAGATCTGTGACTGGTTGGGGGCGGGGGGTCTGGGAGCTGGGCTGTTACTGATGCAGTGAAAGCCAGTTGGGGAGGGCAGATACTGCAAAAGGGCATTTGGCTTTAGGTCCAGGAAAATCTGGCCACAGACTCTCGGTCATTTCCACAAGCTGACCGCTGACCCTACACCATCACCACTGGTCATCGTGAGAAATAGGTGGTGGGGTGACTCAGATGGCTTTCCCCTAATCCTGGGAAAAACCAGTGTCCTTCCAACCGGGGTTGGTCACTCCTTCCTTCCCAGCTCATCCTTCCCCGGGGCCCGGGGGCGGAAGGGGACAGATGGCCTTTCCTGTGCTTTCCACTCCCTGCACCCTGGCGTCCTCTCTTCTCAAGACTGGAAACCAACTCGGGCATTTTCCAGTACTGAGGGGGAGGGGGAGAAAGAAGAGATGGGGGCCAGGACAACAGAGTTGGGAGGTGGGTGGAGAATTCATTAGGCACCTGCTACAAGGCAACCCACTCCAGTATCCTTGCCTGGGAAATCCCGTGGACAGAGGAGCCTGGTGGGCTACAGTCCATGGCGTTGCAAGAATCAGACACAACTTAGCAACTAAGCCACCACCACATGCCAGGCACTGTACTCAGATTCTCCTTTAGTCTTCACAGCACCCCTGGAAAGGTAAGCGTCATCACTCGCATTTTCAGATGATGAAAGGAGGCCCAGAGAGGTTAAGCCAGTGACCCAGGCCCACACAGCAACTTGTAAAGAGGCAGAACCAGAACTCCAACCTGGCTGCTCCCTGGCAGAGGCCGTGAAGTTTCTCTTGCCCCAGGCTTCCCGGGAGAGACCTCCAGGGACAGGGAGAGCCTGGGAGAGACCCTGAGAAGGCGAAGGGAAGGAAGCTGGAGGCAGAGGAGCCGCTGGGAAGGGAGGGGAGGGAAGGGCGGGGCAGGGCCCAGAGGAACGCTCACTCGGCTGGGGTTAAAGCCCCATGTTCCTACAACCCGCTAAGCCGGAGAAATGAATTCTGATCCCTCCAAAACCCAACCTTGGAAAATGTGCGAGAGAAGGGTCTCCTTTCAGGGGAGCGGGAAATCCTTCACACCTCCTCCCGACGCCCCGGTAATGCCAGGATGTCCCCAATCTGCTTTGAGGAATGGAGAGATTAAGAATAATAAAAAAATTGCAATAAAATATGTGTGAAGGAGGGGGTAATTGTGGACAAACGCAGCATTCAAATTCATTTTTCAGCTCTTTTACACACCATTTCAATCTTATTTTCTGCTTGTTAATGAGATCTTGTTGCCTGGGCTAGGCAAAACCTTCCAATATCAGGACGTAATTGCACATAATTTTCTCTCCTACCAGTGATTTGCATCAGTTTTTTAAAAATTCTGGGCTATTTAACACCCCACGGTCCCCCTCCCCGTCTTCCTGCCTACAAATCCCCTACTCCCTCCTCCTTCCCCGTCCCTGGTCCAGCAAGACTCATTTTAAATGCTTGTTATAGACGCAGCGTCGCCAATAAAGGGGGAAAAAAAAACACACAGAGAGAGGAAGTGAGGGGGAGAAAAAGGCAAAAGGGAGTTTCCAGTAGCCACCGCGTGAGGGGCCTGGGCTCAGTTCCCCAGCGCCAAAGGACCACCTTGATCTTATCCCGCCAAGGGTGAGGGGACGGTGACATGCGTGGGTCAGGCCCACGTGCCTGAGACTCCCATCGCCATCACTCACCTCTGTGGCCTTCAGCAAGTCACTCAACCTCTCTGAGCCTGTCTTCCCAAGTTCCAGGGGTCTGCAGTCACTTCCCAGAAGCCAATGGGCTGATAAGGGACATGACACCCGTCGATGATCAGCTCATGGAGTGTCTTTCCTTTGCTGGATCAGGTCCCCTGGAGGCCTCAACGGATGCCAGGAGGGTAGCAGTGGGATTCTACTGTGGAGAGGCATTCAGGAGACTCCACCAATAAAGAACTGGAAGGCTCTGAGCCATGTCCCCGCTGATCTAGGGAGGGGGAAACTGGGCTTTTTGAAGACGCAGACCATGAGCCTGGCCAAGCCATTAACTGCCACTGTGGCCTCAAAACGCAGTTTCCCCATATGGATCACAGGACCAGCCTTCCGGGGCAGACGCGAGAGAGCATAGCGGCTCTAGAGCCAGACTAGTCGGATCCCGGCTCAGCCACCTTTCCAGAACCCACCAAGGGGCCTGGCAGGTGGGAGGGGCTTAACTAGTATCTGTTAGATGGGTGGATGGATGGATGAAAGTTCAAAGTTACTTGCTCAGTCCTGTCTGACTCTTTGTGACCCCATGGACTATAGCCCGCCAGTCTCCTCTGTCCATGGGATCTCCCAGGCCAGAATACTGGAGTGGGTTGCCGTTCCCTTCTCCAGGGGATCTTCCCGACCCAGGGATGGAACCCAGGTCTCCCGCTTTGCAGGCGGATTCTTTACTGTCTGAGCCACCAGGATGATGCTGCATATCTCCTTTTCCTCATCTGTAAACCGAGGTCACCAAGCCCGGCTGGATGAGAGCTGGTGCAACCTTTAGCTCATGCACGGCTGGCCCACGGTCAGCACTTGCTCTGTGGAAGCCGTCAGCGTCTCTCTTACGGGAGACGCAGTGATCACGGCCATGTGATTAACTTCACACTTAGAGACTACTTTTCACTTTTCGTTAGTTCCGTAGGGGGGAGATTGTAAATATGTAAATCCCTTTACAGGTTCCTCCACATTAAGCTCCAGAGAGGAGCCAAAGGCGATGACGCCCGGGGCGGCGTGATGGAGCAGGAGGCGGCATGTTGGCAGAAACGCCTGCTTCCCGGGAGGCGCCCACTGCAGGGGCCATGGGCCCGGGGTCCCAGCTCGGCCGCGACCCCAACGCTGCGATCTGGGTGATTTTCTCCCGCTCTCTGGGCCTCAGTTTCCACTTCCAACTCGGATGAGAAGCTGCCTCTAAGAAAGCCTAGAGAAGAAGGCAGCCCCAGCTGCGGGCTGCTCCCCCAGGACATGGCAGCACAGACCCCGCAGAAGCCCCAGGACAGGGCGGCCTGCCCGTGGCCTCCGGTCCTCGTGACCCTCAAACTAGCAGATCCTTGCTCCTGATTCTTTGCTCAGAAGCTTGGATAGATCAGCACTGATTATGATTCCGTGGCCTGTCTACCCCATCACACTGGGAGCTCTCCAAGACACAGCTGTGGGTATTTCCAGCCCCAGACTGGGGCATCTACAGACAAGGGGCCTCTCTTCCGTCAGACTCTGGGATCTGAGCACAGAGCCCCCGAGTGGCTCCTCAGGGTGGGGGCTGTGTCTCCCTCATCGCACTGGGGGATCCAAGGACCCGAGTGGCCTCTCTCTCTCTGCCTGTCACCCTTGAAAGTGTGTGCCGCTCACAACTCCGAAGCAAGGGCTGGTATGAACCGCTCCAGCCGCAGGAACGGCATCACCCAAAGGGGTGTCACTGAGGGTCCTTTGGTCCTAAGCTATCGGCAGCTGGTTTCTAAGAGCTGCTTCCAAGCAAAGCCAGGGCTTTAACCGACTGACTCCCTAATGCCGCCAGGCTGGGCTCTGCGGGCGGGTGAGGGCCTGGGCCCCGAGGGAACCAAGCCTCAGGGTCATCTACGCCTCTCAGCAGGCTCTTGCCCATATGACTCAGCCCCGCCTGCTGGCCCCTAGCCTGAGGTCCCAGCCTCAGTGTTCTCATCCACGACATGGGCTGAAGGAGCTTTTCTCTCCGCTGAGCTGGATGGACTGAGATGGTTTCCCCTCACTGCCCATCAGTTTCAAAAAGAGAGCAAGGGTGTGCATTTCTGCGAGGCAGGAGGGCACGTGAGTGGGTTGATCTCAGGCTCTAGAAGTGAGGGTTGAACCCAGGCTCTGTCCCTGGAGAAGATCAGTACCGAGGGAACGCCACAGGGCCTCAGGAAGTTTAGCTGTCCCCGCTGAATGTATTCAACGTGTTGGCATTAGACACGCTGCCTGCCGTGCTGTTTGCCGAGGCTTCTTGCCTGTCTGTCCGGTTGCACCGCCAGCCCCGCTAGAGTAGAGAGGTCCATCCCTTACGTTCACTGAGTTACCCCAAGTGCTGAGAACAGTGCCTGGCGTGTGGCAGGCACTCTGTGACCAGGTGTTATATCAGAGCCAAGGACAGGCATAGAGCTGAGGTGGGTACATGACTTCTGCCACGAGATTCGCTGGGAAGACTCTCCGTGGGATCTCTGAGGCTTGAGGTACCCACTGCCCAGGCTGGGTCCGGGACCAGCACCCGGTCCCTGCCCCGGGGAGGAGGCAGGTCCTCCCCGGGCAGCCAGCTGGGTGACGAGCAGGCGCGCAGCAGGGCCCCAGCAGAGCCCGAGCCTCATCCCTTCGGGCTTTTGTAAGCACAAGAGCCGAGGCTCTCTTGGGGGACGGCGGACCTGTGGTCCCGGATGGGGGAGCATGCCCCCACGGCCCAGGTGGGCTCTGTCCTCTCCCCGTCGCCTGGGGGCAGCTACAGAGAAACCCCTCCTGATGGGAACACGAGACAGCACGATGCGCCTGTCTTGGTGGAGAACCCCCGGCCTCCCGCTCCCAGGACCACACAGATGGGCTGGAAGTGTGAAGACGCTCAGACAGCAGAGGACGTGCACAGAGAATCAGAGCTCAGAAAAGCCAGAACGTCCACCTAAGACCCCGACACAGCCCCTCGTACCTTCAGGAAGCGTTTGCAGCGTGACCCCGGCGGCGTCCACACCCGGAAGCGCACCCAGCCTGCCCCGCCCTCCAGCAGCTGCCCACCTCCCGGTCCCCTCTGCCCCTGTCAGACCCCCCATCTGTCTTCACACCTTTGGTGGGAACCTCCGGACGGGTCTCCAAAGTTGCCTCGATCCATCACGCCCCACACAACTGTCCGCCCTGAGGGACGGGGCGGAAGCCGGGGACCTCTCAGAGGAGGGCAGGGACACGGCCAGCTTTGGTCTGGCTGCCCACAGCAGCGGCTCAGGCTCTCCCCTTCCTCCCCTCCTCCCCGCCGACATTTCTGGGCCCAGACAGCACCCAGAACCTCCTTATCCTTTAATCTCAGTGCTGAGCTGCGCTCCCCAAGCTAGGGGCCCCTTACTTTGCTAGTTTCTCCTCTGCCCTGTGATGAAAGTGCTGCTTTCGGGGCTAAAGCTCAGCCCATACTGAGACGGGGGGCGGGGGGCCCTGGGAAGAGCAGCAGAGGGGAGCCAGGTGCCCTGGACACGCGGGTCCGGCCCGGTCAACATGTCCCGTGCCCGCTCTGTGAAGGGCGCTGGAGGGCCCGCTCAGACTCAGCACCCTCTTCAGATTTCCTCTGATTTGTCTTGTATCATGAGGCTGGGCCCGGGCCCCATTCTCAGGTACAGATGTCCTGGGTCTCTGCAGTTATCCCTACCCGGCCGGCTCCGGACCCCATCATGTCTAAACCTGGCTCTGGAAGGTTAGCTTGGCCAGTCAGCCCTCGGCACCAATGAGATGGAGGTGGTGGCCTTGAACCCCAAAGAGGCCACTGAGGCTCCACAGGGAAAACATTCTGGTGGCAGACTGCATCACCTCCACCAAAGGGGGGCCCAAGAGGGCTTGGAGCTTCATCACGGGGAGCTCTGCCTTCAGCTGCTTCCATTCACTGGGCACTCACGACTCTGCGCTAGACCTGGGCTAAGAGCTTTACGTCGGTCATCTCAGTCAGTCTTCTCAACCCTATGATGTACGAGCTAGCAACACCCCCATTTTGTGGATGAGAAAACTGACCTGTGGAGAGGGGAAGGGACCTTGCGTGCGTGCTCTCTACACGTCCGTTTCCCCATCCATGAAATGGGGATGATGCTAGCTCGCACCACACTCAAACGGTGGAGCTGAAACACAGTCAGCCCTCAGGCATGCTCAGTCGCTTCCGACTCTTGGCGACTTCATGGCCGGTAGTTCGCCAGGCTCCTCTGTCCGTGGGATTATCCCAGCAAGAATACTGGAGTTGCCACTTCCTCCAGCAGGGGATCCTCCTGACTCAGGGACTGAACCCATGTCTCCAGCGGCTCTGACATCAGCTGGTGGAAGCTTTACGACTGAGTCACCTGGGAAGCCCCAGTAAGTCCTCAATGACACACATTAGCTGAGGCAAATAGAAACGTCCCTCAAACATGCAGAAAACTAAAGGGTATTAAGCAGGGGAAATATTTTAGGCCAACGGTGGCTTGTTTTTTCTATTCTGGCCAGATAGTAAATATTTTAGGCTTTGCCAGGCCATGTGATCTCTTTGGAAACCACTTGACTCTGCCATCATCAGAGCACAAAAGCAGCCATAAATATGTAAATGAGTGGACATGGCTGTGTTCCAATAAAACTTTATTTACAAAATCAGGTAACTGGATGGGAGTGACTGGTGGGGATGCAGCTGGCCTTCTCTTTGGTCCCTCTTTGTCTTTGGGTAACCGATTTCTCATATTACTATATTGTCCTGGCGATGGTTGTGGGACAAGGGACGGAGAGAACTAATGTCTATTTGGCCCCTATTTTCTGCCAGCTCTATGCTGAGTGCTTTGACCTCTTAGCATGCCGAAGGCAGAGAAGGCCCTTCTTAGGAGGTTAGCAACTCTTTATTTAATCACTCTTGTTTAATGGGGGATACACCAAGGCGCAAAGATGCTCACTAGCCCAACTCCCTGAACAGTGGGGCTGGGGTCCACCCCCCCCAAGCCTCACCTGTCCTTACATCTGTTCAGATAAGTTTGCATCACACGTATTCTCACCACAGACATGAGACAGGTGCCTCAGACGGTGGGAGGCAGGGCAAAATGAGCCTTGGATTTAATTCTTTCCCTGTGGATATCTGAGAGCCTGTTATAGCAACAAAAATGAACTCAACAGTTCTTCCAGTTCGCTCTGATTTCAAGCATCACTGAGTCCTGCCCCCCGGGCTCACCAATAACCGCATCAGCTCTAGCTTGTCTTTCCGGCTTCATCTAAAGATGGTCCCACCACTTCTAACAGCTCCATCAGGCATGGAGTGACTTAATCAGCAGCCAATCACACGTGAGGGAACAGAGTTCCAAGACCCAATGGGAGCAGAGTTCCTGGGCTAGAACCATCCCTCCGCCCCACATCCCCGCCCAATTGATTCTCTCCACCAGTAGGACTTGGTCTTGCCTTTCACCCTCTGGTCACTCCTGGTGACCAAAGGTGGGAGATGGAGCCCAGGATGAGATCTAAGAAGAACTACTGCTTCTAGAACAAAGCCCCAACCGCAGTTCACATCCCCTAGGAAATAGTGCAAGGCTTCCATCCGTGCACTGAAAATGCCTGACTTTTATGGTCTGGACAGTCATGAAGCAGGTGATGGGCCAGTTTAATAAGCTCTGGGTGGTGAGAAGTATGGAAACCTGTGATGGAAACCCTTTCTCTGCAACTGCTCACTGGGTCAACGATGTCTGCGACTTGCAGATGACAAACCCAGGATGAAAGGCTCACAGAACAATGGCAAGTGACGGTGGGAGCGCACCCCCCACCCCGCCTCCCACATAAACCCTTTTGAGTTGACCAACAGCGAGCGACATGGTGGAAACCAGAGACTTCTTCCCCAAGGGAGAGCCACCTGTGTCCCCCCAGAACCCTCGCTGGATGGGCTGGCAAGCCTCTGGCCCCTGGGACCCTGGACAGAGAGGCGGGGACACCTACCTGAGGCGACAGGCCGTTGCTGACGGGGTTCATGTGGTTGGAGGCGGCCGCTGGGCTCATGAAGCTGTCGGAATAGCTGGAGAAGCCGTGGCGGGCTCCGTAGGCAGAGCTGGTGTCCGCGGCTGCGGCCGCCGCGGCCAGGCCCCCCTGGTGCATGGTGGACGGCGGGAGCGGCTGGGGTCGGTGCACGGTGCTGCCCCCATCTGCAGAGAGAGCCAGCAGAGGGCCTCAGCCAGTGGCCTGGCCCCAGAGGGCAAGCGGGGCAGGCACCTCCCATCTGGAAGGCAGGGCCCCAGCCCGCTTCTCCCGACCTCCATCCGGCAGAGTGGGTGCAGGGGGCTGCCTTCTCTCACTACTGGCGATGGGACACCCGGCTTCTGAGCAGGACATCAGCAACTGGCAGGCCTCGACTGATAACCGGTCAACATTCCAGACAACTTCTAGGCACCTACTGCGCACCGGCCCTGTTCTCAGTGATTGCCACATAGTAGGTGCTCAATAAACCTTATCTGGGCTAAAAGTCAGACCTCAGCGAGGAATCCGTCAGTCTGCTCAGGGCTCTTGGGTAACATCTGGTGAGCACCCAAATCACCAGTGCTTTCACAAATCCCAGCTAAGGGTATGAAGCCAGAATGATTCCCATTTTACAGATGAAGAAACTGAGGCTCAACGGGGTCAGGGCCTGCCCTTGAGCAAGGTGATGCGGCTAGGGAGCAGGGGCCAGGGTTTGAATGGCCACTCTGCTCCCAGCCGCTGGGTTGCTCTTCTCTGTCACAGCCTCCCACGTGGTCTTCCAGCAGACGGGACCGCCACCGTGGGCGATGGTTCCGTTTCTCATCTAGAATCACAAAGAGGCCTCTCTCCCCAGCTTCTAGAACTCCAGCCTGCCCGTCCTTTAAGAGGAAGCCATGGGACAGAAGTCAAGCAGTGGGGTTCCTGCTGTGTGCTGGGGGGTGGAGCGGAGGGAGCAGGGAGGGCAGACCCGGGGGCAGGGACCAGGGAGGCGGGGCGGGGGGGCTACCCTCCTCTACCTACAGGGCCCACCACCGTCTCTTCTGAAATTTATAAGACCCAAGAGATTCATGTGACTTCAAAGTTTGAGAAGCTCTGTTAAATGTGTGCATGGAGATGACCTTGCACTATCTTCACCTGGATGAGAAGGAAGAGGCTCTTTTATCTTGACTGTCCACATCAAAGCAGACAAACGGTCGTTAAAAAGCAAGAAAAACAAATAAGCTCTCTCCCCTCCTCCCGCCAAAGAAAACGATTTTTATCCCTTCTTTGTTGAGGAGGGGAGAGGGTGGGGGTTGGGGGGGAGGGGCGATAAGGGGGCGGGCGGAGGGGCGGGGCCGAGACGCGGGAGGCAGCTGTCACTCACCTTGGGAGATGGTGGTAGTGGGGTAGGTGGAGTCCGGCAGCTGGTAGGGGGGCAGCGTGGGCATGCCAGTGGGCGGGAAGCCACCTGGCAGGAGGTGGTTGAACGCTGCCAGCTGGTTGGCTCCTGCCTGCTTACGCCAGCGGGCACGGCGGTTGCTGAACCAGACCTGGGGGACAGAGAGCGGAGCCTGGAGCCCTCAGCCTGGTTTCCGGCAGGGCGCTGAGGCACAGCTAGAACCTGGCCCCTGCGCCATCACCCTGGGTCCAGCCAGTGTCCTCCGAGGGAGGACAGCCTCACCTTCCTGCAGCTCAGGACAGTTTGCAAACACGATCGTGGGCAGGGTCCCATTCTATCCTCATGACCACCCAGGGAGGAAGTCATTGTTATGATCCCCATTTTACAGATGGGTAAACTGAGCCCCGGAGAGGGTGGGGGGCTTGCCCGCGTGACAGGGTGGCCCCGAGTGACTCTCAGCCCAGTGCTCTTTCCCTGCAGCTGCTCCTGCCCAGAAGGAAGTCAGGGGGTGACCATCCTTGTTCACCCACGTTGCACACGCCTCATCTCCTCCAGGAAGCCCCCAAGGAGGAGGCCACACATCCAGAACCCACCTGAATGAGACCCACCTGCCAGACTCAGATGCGAAAGCTAGCTCTGTGTTTGGGGTCTGAGGCTCTGCTTGGCTTACACTGCACAGGCCCCCTGATTTAGGAAAGCCCACCCCCCGACCCCCACCCCAAACACAGGGACGGATCAATAACCTAACGTCTCTGAGTCTCCCTTTCCTCCGAGCCCTGTGCTAGCGCTTCCTATGTCTGTCCATACACAGGCCCAGAGGCCTGCCCTCCTAGTCCCACTGACCCAGGGGGAAACTGAGGCTCACAGAGGTGAAATCACTTGCCCATGGCCACATGGCTAGTCTGTAATGGATGTGAGGTTCAAAGTTCAGTCAGTCTGACTTTCTAGAACCCTCTTGTCTGGATTTGCAGCAAGTTCCCTGAAATGGGCCAGAGAAATACGAGAATGAGTGTGCAAAACAGGGCTCCTGAGAGAAGGTGCTTCTCCACCTTTGGACTTTGCACATGCTGTTCCTCCAACTCAAACACTCTTCCCAGCGCTGGCTCCTTGGCCTGCAGGGCTTGCAGAAATGCCTCCTCCTGTTCCCGCGAGGACTGCCTGCCTCAAAACTACTTTAGGCCAATCTCCATCCTCTTTTCTCAGGAGGCCTCCAGCTGTGAGCTCCCTTACTCAAACAATTATTGTCTATATCTGTTTTTTTGTCTCCCCTCTGACTCTAAGCCCCGCAGGCAGAGGCCAAGCAATCCTGGCCCCCTGCTCACACCTCTGTAGGAATCCTTGTTGAAGGAATGAATGAATGGAAGGCAGAGGTGACTCTGGTGTGTCTTTGCTGGTGCTGCACACCCCCCAAGGCCCAGTGGGGAGTCGTCCCCTTCACGGGTGAAGACCTAGGCCTCCCCTGGCACAGATCACTCGAGACCCCCAAACCTCTGGTCCGTGTCTGCTGACCTGCGGGAGGGGGAGTCTGAACAGGGGTGGAGGGGTGTTTGTGTCCCCTCATAACATGTCTTTTCTCTGAGGGGAGAAACGGAATTCAGTTTTCCGAGCTAGATGTATAGAGCTGCTGGCTCTGACCTGTTTAGGGTTCACAGAGAAGGGAGATTCGGTGGCCAAATAAAGATAAAAAACTGGCTTCCACATAAAATGACGGTCCTGGCTGCTCCCACCTCCCCAGGGCAGCGAGGGCTTCCCCAGGAGCGTCCAGGGTGGATGAACGTGTCTGCCTAAGGCTGCCTGTGAGCTGTTTTCTTTTAAGTCAGCACTTTTCAAAGGGTGGGGCTCCTGCACTCCAAGGTGGAGAGACCTCCCCAGAGGCAAGTGACATGGACGTTAGATAACCTCGAACCACTCCCATCTCTTCCGGGCCTGGGGTGTGTGGAAGAGACCTTCTCAACTGGGGGCTCAACGTCCTTCACGCCTTCCTAACACTCATCAGGGCCTTCCTGGTGGCTCAGCCGGTAAAGAACCCGCCTGCAACGCAGGAGACCCCAGGTCGATTCCTGAGTTGAGAAGATCCCCTGGAGAAAGGAAAGGCTACCACTCCAGTATTCTGGCCTGCAGAATTGCATGGACTGTATAGTCCTTGGAGTCGCAAAGAGTCAGGCACGACTGAGCAACTTGCACACACAACATTCATCAACCTCCCTTTCTAAAGCCCAGGGAGGATGCCCTGGCCGGTGACGCTTTCCTGAAAACCCTTCCCACGTCGTTTCGTATTCCCTGTGTGTGTGTTTCCAGCTGCCGTCCTTCCATGAGAGCGATGCGTGCGTGCGTGCGTGCGTGCTCAGTTGCTCAGTCCTGTCTGGCTCTTTGTGACCCTTGAACTGTAGCCCGCCAGGCTCCTCTGTCCACAGGATTCTCCAAGCAAGAATACTGAAGTGGGGTTGCCATGCCCTTCTCCAGGGGATCTTCCTGACCCAGGGATCGAACCCACATCTCCTGCCTTGGCAAGTGGATTCTTTACCACTGTGCCACCTGGGAGGCCCCTGAGAGTAATATGCATGTTTGTTTTAAAATACACTGATTTTATTTTATCTTTTTTTAAAGTAAATGAAGATCTGGATATGCAAAAGTGGCCCAAATCCTGAAGATGGTGGAGAATGATTTATGTTTGGGACACTCTGCTCTGGTTTCGTTTGTTCAGCGAGGGTCATCTGCAGATAAAGAGGACTCAGCTAAGGCAGAAACGTTCTCCCGCCTTCTCTCCTTGGCCGCCTTGCACCTGCTTTCCTTACTTCCCTCCTTCCCATCTCCGGCAGCTCCCGGGACTCTGCTCTGCATCAGGCAGGACAGCAAGGACAGAGGGTGAACAGGACACGGTCCTAGTCTCAAGCTGTCCTTGGCCTGGCCATGTGACAGACAAATCAAAGGACAGCTGCTCTTCAGTACAGTCAGCTTAGGCGGGCTGGTGTGCGAGGTGCCATGAGGAGGTCTGAGGAGGGGCTTCCAACTCCTCCCAGAATCTAGGAGGACTTCCTGGAGGAGAGGACATGCCTTTTGCTTTCTCTCTCTCTCCTCTTCTTCCTCACTGCCCTATTTCCGTGGGGTTGCCCCCAACCCAGCAGGCATCTCCATCTTCACAAAGTGTAACAGGACACAAGAGTAGGGGCTCTGGAGTCTGATCAGTTGCCTGAATTTGAATCCTGCCTCTGACTCTTAGCTAAGATGGGCAAATTCTCTTATTCCTCTGAGCCTCACTTTCTTTGCTGATAATAGGCTCAGTTTTAAAGAATCCTCCTGCCAATGCAGGAGCCGCAGGAGACCTGGGTTTGATCCCTGGGTTGGGAAGATCCCCTGGAGGAAGGCACAACAACCCACTCCAGTATTCTTGCCTGGAGAATCCCCGTGGACAGAGGAGCCTGGCAGGCTACAGTCCATGGGGTCAGAGTCGGACATGACTGAGGACCGAGGACATGCACAAACGGCAGCCCCTACCTTCTCGGTGGTTCTGGACCTCAAAGGGGTTAACACAGGCCACGTGCCTATTTAGAACAGCATCTCCAACGCTTATTTTGCTGGAAAGCCTCCGACGTCTGAACTGGAAGGGCTCTTAGCCAGTACCGACTGCAAGTTTCCAATTTACAGATGGAGAAAGGGAGGCTCCCGGAGGGACGGTGGTGGACCCAGATCCACCCAGAATCTCTGATCAGGGTTGAGTCCTTTGAAAACAGAGCCTGAGTTTTATTCCTCATTTTTGGTCCTTCTCTCCACATCTTGCCCTGGGAGCAGGACACTGTAGGAAGTGTCTGATGACTGAGTTGAACGTTTCATCCGGCCCTTCTTCCAATGCAGCCCCGAGGAAAAGAGCATGACAGACAGACTCGGGCTTGGGTCCCAGGACAGCCACTTACTACCTCTGTCTTTAGGAAGTTGCTTCTGCTAGGGAAAGGTCAGGTTTCTCATCCGTAAAATGGAGAGACTGACTGTCCCTGCCTCTTAGGATCACGGTAAGGGTGATGAAGATAACACATGTAGGGCGTTGAGTGGTGTGCCCGGCACACGAGAAAGGCATCATGAATGTCATCCAGTGTAATGAAAAGATTCAGTTTAAGTTATTCATTAGCGAGTCCCGCTAGTGCCTCCCAAATGGGATTCTGTTCAGAGCTCCTGCCCGTCCCCAAGCAAATAGCAGGGCTCCAAACTGGGACCAGATGAGCTGTACGCGGCCCTGGTCCCTGAATGCCATTCATCTGGAGGACGGGATGTTCTTCCAAGCCTTGTGGGAGACACCTAGGCTGGCCTTGGGGCCTATCTATCAGCTCTCAGCCTCTGTTTCTAGAAGAAAGACGCAGACTTTGGGATCTTGGAGCTCAGGAAGAAACAGATTTGTTTACCTTCAAGGAATATGTCTGCGAGCTGGGGGTCGGGCCCCCAGCAGTTTAGAAATGAAGACTCCTCCGGGGAAAGGAGACACTGGTCCCCAGCCATGTGTCCTCCTGCCTCACGCTCCTTTCCCGCCCTTCACGGTGGCAGGGCTTCCTGAGGATGGAGATGGGCATCTCCGCCAGACATTGGAGGTACCATACAACCCCACATAATGCCCCGCAGGCTTCCGACGGAGGCTCCTGACTCTCTGCTGGGGGGCAGGGCTGGAGGGGAGGCAGAAGGGGTGCCACACGCGTGACGGAGCCCCGACCTGTGCCTACCGGCTTCCGAGCTGATTTGGACGCCAGCCCTGTATTCAGCAGGGATTTCTGTCTGCTGAGTCCCTGGTGCCTAGAACAGTGCCTGGCACAGAGGAGGTGCCCAATATGACTGCTAGATGAATAAGCCTGGGGTTTCGAGGGTGGCCAGAAATGGAGCTGTTAAGAACAGGTGAACTTTAACAATCACAGCCACTGCTCAGGGCACTTCCTGAGTCTGTGTGTGGGTCTGTTTACATGTTGCCATTTAGTCCTCGGGACGAAGTGGACCCTGTTATCATCGTCTCCGTTTTGCAGAGAAGGAAACCAAGGGCTGAGGGGGTAAGTGGTGGAGCTGGGATTCGCGCTGGGGCATCTGAACCACTCTGGCACCTCCCAGTGCCACTGAAACGAGACGACACAGGATTGTCAGATCCTTGAACTACAGGCTCTCAGAATCAGAGGCCAAGACCTCAACAGCATCCAGCCCTAAAATCCACACAGCGCTCAGGGGGCTTCACGACCCCTGCCGCCCCGTCCACAGCAGGGACCCTCTCACTGGGCTCTCCCATCGCCCGGACATCGCACTTTGGCTCGAACACTTCTGCCGATGGGGATCTCATCACCTCCCAAGGCGGCTTTGACTGTCAGTAAGTCAGGATCCTAGAACTTTAAGGAGGCTTCATGCTCATTTAGTTTGGTCCCTTTATTTATAGATGAGAGATTAAGTCTCAGGAAAGGAAACCGAATCTGTTGAGGGTGATACAGCTGATCAGAGGCAGAAACCAACGGGAACTCAGCCTGTGGCCCTGGTCGCATGTTTCTGTCCCTTCATGTGGGACTTGGGACATTTTCCGGTTGGTCCTGGTCCCCCTCCCCAGCCTCGCTCCAGGGCCTCTCAGAGCAGCCATGTCCTCCAAGCTTTCTCTTCTCCAGGCCAAATGCTCTATTATTCCTGTCTTGATTTGGGGGGTGGGGGCAGTCAGCCTTTGTTCATTCTTTAAAACTCAAAATTTATCGATCCCTTCTTTGCTGGGATCAGGCCAAGTTCTCAGGCCATGAGCCGGGGGAGGGCCAGCCCCGCCCTGGAAGCACTGAGGGTCTGCGAGGGGAGCAGCACGTGGAGGACGGCTGCCTGGGCCCCCTCGCCGGGGTGTGCTGGGCTCTGGCTGCTCCCGCCTGTTCTCAGCCCCCTCCTCACCCTCGGACCTTGAGTGACACTTGTTTCTGAGTCCCCTGGGCCAATAAAAGCACAGCCCTGACAGCCAGGACTTTTCACAAGGAGCGGTCAGGCCCCAAGGTGGCGGGACGCAGCCGCGGCCGCCAGACGTGGGAGTGAGAAAGCGCCCAGGAATGTGCCCAGGAGAACAGCTGCAGGGGGATCAGAGGCGGAGGAGGGAGGCCTGGGCGGGCAGCTCGGGTGTCACCCCGAGGGGAGGGGGCTGGGACGGGCTGAGCTGGCTGCAGCCGCCCATCCGCGCCTCCCCGGGTCTCCCTGCGTGCGGCCCAGGGCCCCCCACTCCAGGAGGGGTGGGGTGGGCAGAGGGAGGCACGCTGGTCCCCGGAGCACTCAAATGCCCGTTTGCTTCTAGCACTTTACTGCTTTCAAATGCCAGGCTCGGCTCTGAGTGCTTTTCTCCTTTCCAGATGGAAAGAACCTGGGCTTGGCATCCACAGGCTGAGTGCCAGGCGCAGCTCAGCCTCCATCGAGCTCTGTACACACATCCCCAATGCTGTATCACTTCTCAGACTCTGTGCCTGTGATGAGTGACCATCCTGGCCTGACAAGGGGGTCTGAGGTTGCCTGGGGTCACGTGGGAGGAGCCCCCCAGCAGAGATGCCCAACAGAAGCTGATCCCTCTCAGATAGGATAGAAGAGCGCCCAGTGAGCAGCTGGGGGCAGCCCCTCGGCAGACTCAACGCCCCATTCACGGAGGGGCCAGGCCAAGATGGGCTCCCACAGGAGCTGCTCATCAGCCTCCCCTTCCTCCTCCGCCCCTCCCGCCCCCCACCCTGACCCAGCCAGGCCCCCAGAGACTCTGACTTACAGAACTACAGACATTGTGCAATCTGATAACTCAGCTCCGGGAGAGGAGGCGGGTCCTTCCCCCATCCCCACGGCAGGCCTCGAACCCCAGACAGACACGGCTCTTTCTGTGCCTCACCTTCCACAGGCCCACCGATCAGGCACCACGCACTTTGCTGTGGATGTCCAGAGGGTGTTCAAAGTCTGCTCACCCTTCCCCGGATGCTTCTAACCGGCCAGGAATATGTGCCCAGGCAGCTTGCATGCTTCCCATAACAGGAAACTCATTACCCATCCTAGGAAGCTAGGTCTGCTCTGGAAAGTTTTTGCCCTGAATCTTTCCTCCCCTCCTCAGAGATTGGGAAGTTTTCCTATTTCCTGAGCTCCCTCTCTTGTGGCTGAACTAATGTCCTTCTTCCCTCCGTCCCTTGCCCTTTCCTCCTCTCCCTTTCTGTCTCTCCCTCCATCCCTCCTTCCGTCATCTTCCTGAAGTTCTTGTTGGCAGGAGGAGGGAGACAGTCCAAGTCCTCACGGCCCCTCCTGGCATCTCTGGGGCTGTCCGAGGATTGGTTAGTCAATCAACTAACATTTGCTGCCCATTTACTCTGTACCAAGTCCTGGGGGCATTACGTGTCTACACAGCCCCTGGACCACTTGCTGAAAAATCCCCACTCCCACTCCGGGGGGACCCCCAGCCCCCCAGGCCCTGGCCACCCCCTCTCCCAATCCTGCTCCCCAGATGACGTGTGTGCTATGGTGCGTGCGTAGTCGCTTGAGTCGTGTCTGACTCTTTGCGACCCCATAGACTGTAACCCGCCAGGCTCCTCTGTCCAGGGGATTCTCCAGGCAAGAATACTGGAGTGGGTTGCCATGGCCTCCTCCAGGGGATCTCCCCCAACCAGGGATGAACCCGCGTCTCCTGCCTCTCCTGGCTGCAGGCGGTTTCTTTCCCACAGAGCCGCCGGGGAGGCCCCTCCAGAGGACGCCCGCTCACCTGCACGCGCGCCTCTGTCAGCTTGGTCCGCTGCGCCAGCTCCTCTCGGGTGTAGATGTCTGGGTAGTGGGTCCTCTCGAAGGCCTTCTCCAGCTCCTCCAGCTGCTCGGCCGTGAACGTGGTCCGACTGCGGCGCTGCTTACGCTTCAGAGGGAGGTCGGGTTCTGACTCCACGTCGGAGCCCTCGTCCAGGCGGTTCCCTACGGCCAGGTGAGAGGGCAGGAGAGGGCGGGGGCCAGTGAGACGGATGGGAGCTGCGTGCCCACCTTCGGGCCCGCACGGCACCGAGGGTCAGAGCCCCTGAGCACTGGAGGGACGTCCCTCACGCGCTGTGTATCAGAGGGAGGCCGGGGCGCGACCTCCCTGCCCCCCACGGGACTGGGTAAGCACTTTGTGGTCCAGCCACATAAAAACAAAACCCTGCAGTTGGGCATTTAGGTTATTACCACTGACGTGAAAGGACGCCCATGACATAGGGCTCAGGGCGTGGTTTCAAGATGAAGCACATTTCTCAAAATTCCTGGAACTGAATTCTCCAAAAGGGGAGAATTTTCCCCATATATTCCCCGTACCTCAATCAACGTGACTTTAAGAAGAAGGCAAGGAACAAACCCGTGTGCAGAGACGAAACCCACTTTTGGAGAAAGCACGCGTCACACATTATGGAACATTACACTCAATAGATAAACAAATGCGAACCTTCAGGGTGACAGAACTTTTGTTTTCTTTTTGAAATTTGTTTACAGTTTAATATTTTTTAAATGACACTATTGCATTTTGGGAAAACAGTGCAGAAACTAAGTAGAAAAAGAAGCCGGAAGAAAGGGAAGGACTGAGAAAGGGGGCAAACGCTTGTGCCCAGGGCTGGCAGTCAGGAAGCTCGGATTCCAGCTTGGTTCTCTTCCAAATGCCCTGAACTTTGACCTTGGGTCTCGGTTTCCCCATTTTTCTCTATGAAAGGTTTAGACTATGTGACTTCCACACCCACACCCTTCCTGGGAAGTTCCAGAATCACTGAGTGATCTTCCAGGTTGGAGGGGGCGACCTCACCTGATGATCTTGGCCATGAGCATGACTCCCACCCCATCACCCCCAGTAATTTCCACCCTGGAGCCTCGGGGTGGGGGAAGGCCTTTGCGTCCTTTGCAGAGAGAGCTCGGGGGCCTGGGGCCGGCTCCCTTCCTGACTCTGAACGGGCTGTCAGGCCAGGCACCTACTCCTATTCTCCGCCTGGGTGAGGAAGGCTGCAGGAAGGGCTAGAGCAAGCTCCTCAACAGGCAGGGCTGAACACACCTTGGGGACTGAACTGACTCTCTGCCCACAAAGCTTGGGCCTCTTGCCCATCCCTGATCTGGCAGCAGGAATGCTAGCGAGGGGCTCGCTGGGGCTCTGAAACCGCACCCTCAGGGGTCCTGGGGGGCCTAGAGGGAGCGGGGGGGAAGGGGGCTGGTGAGAAGAGGAGACCAAGGACGGGAAGAGAGAAAGCAGGCAGAGACCAGCGCCCTCCTCGCCACGCCTTGCGTCACTTTCCTCTCCCCTCCCTTTCCACGGCCGCCTTCGGTGTTCCTGGAAGCGTTCTGTTTCCTCCTTCGCTCTGCCGAGCACTGACGCACGGACTGCGTGCGCCAGCCGTGTGCGGGGAGCTCACCGGAGCCAAGCCTCAGAGCCTCAGGGTTTATGTGCCTGCACCACAGACGGGAGGAACTGAGTCACGGAGAAGTAACTGAAGCGCCGGTCTCCGTGAGGGTCCACAGCCACACTCAGCCCCTGCTCTCCTGTTCCCGTCCTGTCCCTACCCAGTGGCTTCAAAGGTTGGTGACACGAATAGGTCGAGGCCCGTCCCACAAAGGACAACCTTCTCCCAACCCTGAAAACAACAACACACCTAAGGTAGCCTCTCAGATGCCAAGTGAGGGTGAAGGAACAGGACTTCCAGGCTGGGGGAAGAGTGTGTGCAAAGGTCTGCCATGTCATAGCGCACGGTGGGCGATGCTATCGTGGGGCAGCGCCCACGGCTGGCAGGTCTCAGGCAAAGCCCCTTTTCCCCAGACCACCTCTCCTCCATCCTGTTGACACGGCCAACTTCCCAGGGGGAGCTAGTGGTAAAGAACCCGCCTGCCAATGCAGGAGGCATGAGAGACTTGGGTTCGATCCCTGGGTCGGGAAGATCCCCTGGAGGAGGAAATGGCTCCCCACTCCAGTATTCTTGCCTGGAGAACCCATGGACTGAGGAGCCTGGCGGGCTAGAGTCCAGGGAGTCGCGAAGAGACGGACAGGTCTGAAGGGACTTAGCTAACATGGCCACTGGGAAGTCATCCCTGCTTTTCACTGGCCACCGATGATGATGCCACACAGCAGGGAACCAACGGCAAGAGGGACCTGCCTTCACTGCTGCCTGTCTCACCTCTAACGGCAGGGACCTGGGGTGGGTCCAGCCCCCCTCTCCCAGCGGCCCAGCTCCCCGTCACCGATAAGGTGTCACAATGGGCACGGCTGGCATCTGGGGTGCTTTCCCCAGCACGGCTGGGGCTCAGAGCCAAATACAACTAATCCCAAGGATTCATTTCCTGAAACTCACTGCATAGCTTCAGTTTTATGACATTGACAAGGAGAGAGGGCCCTTGGGGCCTCAAAAGGAGGAAGCAGAGGCTGGCAGGAAGGGAGGCCTGCCCACAGACAGGGAATGGGACAACCAGCTCTGTCCTCCAGTGGGGACCTTGGGCTTGGAGCTGAGATGAGGAGCAGGGTTGCCCGGGGCAATGCCTGTCAGCAGAGATTGAACTCAGAGCTGCCAGGTCAGACTGGGGAGGAGATGAGGGCCCCAGCCTGATGGAGGAGGCACAGCCCTGTCCTGGGAGAACCCCTGGCCTGACTAAGTCTCAGTGCAGTTTAGAGCAGTGCTGTCCAACACAACTTCGCTGTGATGATGGAAATGTTCCAGGTCTGCGCCGTTCCATGTAGTCGTATTGGCCACCTGTGGTTCTGAGCGCTTGAAATGTGTCTAGCGCAACTGAAGATCTGAGTTTTTCATGTTGTCTCATTTTCCTGCAAACTTACATCACCACACGGGGCTGGTGGCCACCCAAAGTGACAGCATGTCTTTAGCACCATCGGTCTCTCTTTTTAACAAGGAGAGGACAGAATTCAAGCTCGTTCTGCCCACACTAGTCTCCGGTAGAATTTAATGACCTCGTTGGTTTTTAGGATATTTGTTTGTATGGGTCCCAGCTATTTATGGGCTTCCCAGGGGGCACTAGTGGTAAAGAACCCGCCTGCCACTGCAGGAGACACAAGAGATGCAGGTTCCATCCCTGGGTCGGGAAGATCCCCTGGAGGAGGGCATGGCAACCTGCCCCAGTATTCTTGCCTGGAGAATCCCATGGACAGAGGAGCCTGGCGGGCTATGGTCCATGGAGTCGCGAAGAGTCAGACAGGATTGAAGCGACTTTGCGCGCATGCACCTATTTATAGGACGTGATATGTGTATTCCCTTTAGAAGAAGATCAGTTTCCTTGAATTCAATTTTTAAAGATACTTTTGTATCAAGTAGAATATTCCTTAATAATAGGGGCAGGCTGGAATCAAAGTCATGCTTGCAATCAGCAAATGACCGACCGGGGATAAGTTCAAGGTGCTTCTGATACCAGACCTTGCCCAGCCTCAGAGCCTTGCCATCCAAATGACTTCGGGCTTTCTAGGCGCCTTGTGGAATTCTATGTTTATTTCCCTTCGTCTCCCTGTCCTCCCTACCCCTTATGCAGCACAGATCTGGGAACTCCACGGGCCCAGAGACACCCGGGTGGAGACCTGGACCGTGAAAGGCACAGCAGGCCCCTGCTCTGGGGGCCTGAAGATCTGGGGGCTTCCCTGGAGGTCCAGGGGCTAGGACTCCATGCTTCCCCTGCAGGGGGTGAGGGTTCAATCCCTGGCCAGGGAACTAAGATCCCACACGGCCAAAATAAGTAAATAAAAATAAAAGAAAAAAACAAAAACACAGCCACTTTAAAAATGAGGAAAGCATGGAGGGATAGCACCGGATGCTGGTGGTTGTCATAACAACCTTCTGGATGCTGAGTGGGGAAAGCAAGGCCGGGAGATGCAGAGAGAGCTCTAGAGAGCGGGCTGGGGCCTGTGACTTCAGGCCCTGGGAGGGACCTCCCACCCCTTCTTGGCCCATCCCAGGGGAAGAAGCCCCCTCCCCTGTTAGGTCTGTCTCCTTCTTCCGCGTGCCAGCCTCATGCAGACCTATGAAGCGGGCACTGCTGGCTCTTTTACAGAATGGATGTGGAACCCAAAGGCTCAGTAACTCTAAAGAGGCCACACAACGCGTGAGCCTCGCTCACTCCAGGAGAGGGGTGGGGAGGGAGGACACATCGGGAGGGGGTCTGCAGGGCCCCCGGGGCAGCTCTGGTCTGGTCCAGAGTCCTTCCCTGGGGGGCCTGACATCTGGATTCTGAGGTCTGTCTCCACCCTTGCTGCGCAGCTTTGGACATGCTGCCTCCCCTCTCTGGACCTCCACTGTCTCAGAGGGAAAAATGAGGATAGTGATACATCCTTGCATTCCTCACTGGACTGCATTGAGAACAGAATGAAATAATGACTTTCAGAGGAATCTGGAACCTGTAAAGGGCACAGGAAGGATTACCATTATTATTGCTAATTATTGATGATGATGTCATGACGATGATGATAGAGAATCAGGGGCCACAGGGCTCTGCTGCTCATCCAGCAGAGCCCACAGGGTGAAGTCCTCCCCTGGCGAGCCTTCCTGGGCCCATCCAGGCCAGGCTGGTTTCTCTGCTCACCCTCGGAGCCCTCAAAGCTCCTCGGGAGACAGCAGGCTGGTCTGTGTCTGGTGCTCCAGGTCCCACTGGCCCGAGAGGAGGGACACAGAGAACTCAGATGCTGCCACTTCGCCTTGGTCTCTCCCGTGCTGCCCCGCCCCATCCCCACCCCTGGGAACCCTTGAGCCTCTGAGTTAAATTAATCAGAAGGATTAGGTGGACTTGGCCACAGAGAGGCCCTGCTGGCCGAAGCTGAGTCCTCCATGCACCAAGAGCCTCTGGGTGCCGCCCGGGCCGCCAGCATGGGGAAGGGGACACGTGGGAAGCGTGGGCACGGGCTTGCATCCATTACAGAGGCTGGACGTGGGGGGCGGGCCGCAGGGGAGCCGTCTCCCAGGCAGCTGCGGCTCCTCCTCTCCGGCCCTGAAGCAGCTGTGGATGGAAAGGCCCCACAGCGGGCGGGACAGAGCCTGGGACCGGTCTGGAGGTGACCCCAGGCGAGGAGTACAATGAGGGACCCTCTCTCTGGGTTCCCAGATCCTGTCTCACTTGGGGAGGTGGTGAGTCCAATACAGTCCCTCCCTTGGAGCCCTCCCAATCTTAGGAGGGTGAAACAGCCTCTTTCTTAGGAAACTCCTGATCTGATGGAGGAGGCGTCACCCCTGCACTGGGAACTTCCCAGTCTGATGGAAGGAACACTACTTCCAGATGAGCTGGGGCCAAGACTGTTGTAAAACAGGGAGACAGCTTCATGTAATTTTAGAGAGCCTGAGGACAGAAAAAGAGAGGAGAGGCTTCAACAGGTCTGCTCTGGCCAGAGTCCAGCCCAGGCCGGGCTGATGGAAGTGGCCAGAAAACCCCTGGGGGGGCGGCTCTCTGGTTTGCGACCCCAGCCTCTGCCCCTCCTCCGAAGCTTCCTGGCTTTCGCAGCTGCTGACCGTGAAGGCCTCAGTTATGCCAGTGAGGCCCCACCACCCTCGGGCCTGCCCACACATCCAGATTCATCCCCCCGCTCCCTGTCCAGCTCTCTGCCTCCTAAACGACCCAGCCAGGCTGCTGCATGCCTCCCTGCCTTTGAATTCCAGCCCCCTCTGCTCACAATGCCTCAGCCTTCGTTGGCGCACTCCTGCTCATCCAGCAGAACCCACCTGGCGGGTGCCCCGTCCCCCCGCCCCCGCAAGTCCTTCTGGGTCCATACGGGCCGGGCTGGTTTCACTCGCTTCTCATCCTTGGAGCTCTCAGAGCTCCTCCGGAGACATCAAGCTGGCCTGTTGCTGGGTCTCTTGGTCCCGCTGGACCAGGAGATGGCGGAGTGCAGCAGAGCCTGGGCCTGGCAGCCAGCAGGGGCTCCGTAAACCTTCTTAAATGGATAAGGGTTAGCAGAATGGTCACAGCGTTCCTTTCAGACACTTTAGTCACCACTCTCCCCTTGTACACGCACTCTACAGTTTACAGGCCCTTCCAACGTTCCAACACGATCTCTCCCAACGGAGGGTCAAGCAGGCGGGATTAGCCCCACTTTACAGACGGTGGGTGGAATCTAGGTCACTGAAGCTGGGAAGCCCACCCAGGACTCAGGACTCTCAGCCCAGTGGAAGCCAACTTTGCTATAATTCCCAGGTGACGGAGAATTCCATTTTGGATCATCAAAGCTAAGGCAGCTTCTGCTCCATTCTACCCCCGACCCTCCAACTTTCTCTGTTCCCCATTTGCCAAAGGAAAAGTCTGGAAACAGGATGGTCACAATTTTGGGACCTACCCACCTCTCTCTCAGAAGGCAGGAGGGAACTGACCACCTCCAAGCCAAATATTTTTCATCCCAGATCTGCAGAAGGCAGCAGTGAGACCCTGAGACTTGGGTCCTCATCTCAGCTGCCCCCAACTCAGAGACGCCTTTCCATCCCACTCCTGAGCCCCCCACCCCCACCCCCGCAGCCTCCCAGCCCAACCTTTATTACAGTTTAACATAGGCCGGCCCGGAGCCGCGGCAGAGAAATGAATCACATAATAGTTGATATGCGTTTTAATCAAGTAATTCGGGCAGAGCCGAGAGCCGGCGAGTGCGGGCTGGGTGTCCCTGAATACCAAGCAGGCCTGGGCGCAGGTCTCGGAAAATGGAAAAGTCATTTACAGCTCAGCTGGGGGCCGGCGAGCAGGGGCCGCGGCGGGCGTCCTCCCGGCCCCTCCGCACGAACTGCTCAGCTGTGACCAGCACGTGCTGTGTGTGGCTCCTAGGGTCCCTCTGCGGGGTCCGGACCAGACTGCTCACAAGGGGCCGGGGGACCGGGGAGGGATGGAGAGGCGGGGATCGGACCCCAAGTTACACCTCCCTGGAAGCGACCCCGCCTGTCCACCTCCTCGGCCCAAACTGCTCTGGGGTACCCATCTCAGCAGCACCCAGGCATCCAGACTGCAGACCATCGGGGTCCTTAATGACCCCTTCGCTCTCCCATCACACCTCCCAGGCAGCCAGCCCAGCACCCAAATCGGGAGATTCAGCATCCTTCTTATCTGCAAGCCCACCCCCAGCCCACCCCGGTCCGGGCCCAGAGTCTGTCCATCTCTCCCTGGACTCCCACGGTTGTCTCCTGCTCCAGCAACTGCCAGCTTTGCACAGGCTGTGCCCTCCGCCTGGAGCACCCCCCTCATCCCCCTTCTGGCCCGCCCTTTGCAGCAGGCCACCAAAGAGGGGCATTGGAAAGCACAGGCCCCTGACACAGTTTGCCTGGATTCTGTAGATTTCATGTGTGTAAATATGGACAATAATGGGAATTCCCTCCCGCTGCTCCAAGACCCACTTTCCTTGCTTTGTGGTTTTTCCACAGCGCATATCACAGTCAGATGTGCTAAATGTTCCTTTTCCTTGCCTGTCCCCACCCCCTCCATCATCCTGGCCACCACTCGAGCCCAAGTTCCAAGCAGGCGGGCGTTTTCTCTGCTGAATCCCCAGGACTTGGCATAAAGTGGACACCCGAATACTCGCTGAATGATTGAACGAGTAAGCGAGTGAGTCTGTTGAGGCCATGAGAGAGTGCCAGGGACAAGTGAGTGCTCAGTATGTGGGAGCTGCCATCAGTTTTGGACCACTCCTCCAGGAAGCCTTCCAGACACAACCTCTCCATCTGAGTCTGGAGTGCTTGCTTCCGTGCCCGTGTGGCTGGGGCGCAGCCAAACCGTCCACATGGATTCACTTCAGTCCTGCTCTCCCAGAGGCCTCCCGAGGGGGCTGGAGGCGCTGGTGACGTGGGGATCCAAATAGGTTCTATCTGACTCCAGATCTTAAGCTATTTCTCAGCGACTGACTGACGCCCAGCGTCACTCTGCCAACTCAAGGAGGGGAGGGAGGGGAGGAAAACGTGACAAAACTTTTCCTTCTTTGGGAAGTGTCCATCTAACCCCAGAAGACTACCTTAAAAAAACAAACAAACAAACAAAACCGAACCTTTGGTAGATGATTTGCATTACAAACAGTTGTGTCCATTGGGGTATTCTCTGATTGTGGCTTCTGTGCTCACAGTATACTCCGGTCCCTGGGCACTAGAGGGCGCTCTTCCTACATTCCTGCCAGGAAGGGGCATATCTAGGAAGAAGGAAGTAGTACTGCTAGAAATAGTACTGTGTTGTTGTAGTTCCAGGATTCAGAGCCATGTTTTTTCTCAAGATGGATCCAGAGATCCTGCTGCCCTGAATTGTGAATCACACATTGTGAAGCACAAATCATGTTTGGAGGAGAACACAGTTGGTAAAGGGCCGGAACTGTCTGAGCCAAGGGCACTATGTCAGGGAAGACTTCCTGGAGACACAGTTTAAAAGCAGGTTCACCTGCTTAAGGCAAGAGGTTGAGCTGAAGGCAGGTGCTGGGCAGACAACAGAGCTTGCTCTAACGAGGGGGATTGCCAATGGGGCCTCTTCTCACAGAGTGTGGCCGAGGCTGCAGACCCTGAGGGCAGGTGGGCAGAACAAAAGCTGTGGGGTCAGATGGACCTGGGTTTGAATTCTGGATCTGTCTCCCACAACTATCGATGTTGAATGTGTGATTGACCTTCTAGCTTCATTTTCATCCTTTCTAAAACAGGGGCAGTGATGCGAGTCAGGGAAGAAGGGAAGACAGAAAGCTGTCTGGAGGCTGAGCTCCGGGAGTGTGGGTGACTGAGCTGAGCTGAGCTGACCCATCTCTCCTCTCATTCAGCCAGAAGCCTGGCAGGTGGGCAGCCGGCCCTCTGGGCTCAGCACTCAATGTGCTGTGTGACCTTGAACATGTCACTCGCACCCTTGGAATCTCCATCTCCCCATCCGCCCACTGGGAGAACTGCCACCCACCTGCCCCTCAGGGCGCGGAGGCAGCTGCACAGATGGGAACTTGGAGAAATACCACGGGGCACCCTTGATGCAATGATCATAGCCTGCTCCCCCACTAACTCAGCAAAGTTACTTCACTCCTCTGGGCCACAGTTTCCTCTTCTGCAAAATGAGGGAAATCACAGCATGGACTTCACAGAGTCGTCACACACGAAAATTAGCTGAATTACTGCAAGACAAGGCTTACAACACTGCCATGCATACAGTGAGTGATCGGTATATGCTAGTTATTACTGTTATTGCTATTGCTATCGGTGCCTGGACACAAGGAGAGCTTCATCTGTCTCGGTAGCCCCTGGAGGCAACACATTTGCCCGGAACCAAGCACAAAGGCAAAGAATGCATGAATGAATGAATGAACCAATGAATGAGTGAACGAACAAGTGAATGAATGAATGCCTCTCTGTCATTTCTTCCTTATTCTCCTACGGTGGGGGCTCTGCACAACCACAGTCACACCCACAGACCCCACACCCCATCCGCAGGTGGGGGGGCCCACGGAAAGTAGGGGGTGCAAAGGTCTCGGGTGAGCCGTCCAGCTGGGGCACCAACACTGGCAGGGCTGAAGGGGCCAAGGAGGGCAGCAGGCTCCCAGGAAACTGGCCCAGGGAGGCCGGGGTGAGGCCTCAAAACCAGCCAAGGGGAAACGGCAGCAGCTGGGGCCCCGGTGAGCCAGATGCAGCCACCTCGCGTGGCAGGAGGGAAAGGCAGCCTGGCCACCCGTCCGCGCCCCACAAAGCCGCTGTGAAAGGGCCGTATGCCTGCCGAGCGAAGCTTGCGGCCTTCCTTCCCCCACCTCCCGGGTCCCCTCGCCCCCTCCTCAAAGCTGCCGCCGCTAGAAAGCCATCACAGGAAGTGGGGTGGAAAACGGTTTCAGAGCCTGGTTCCATCCACCAAGCCTCCTGCCTCCAGGCTCAGCCCTGAGAAAGGGCTTAAACCAGGGTTTCATGGAACCCCAAAGACGGGGCTCTGTGACCACACAAAGCCTCCTACAGCAGGAGTATACAGTAAGTGCTCAATATATGTTAGTTATTGTTGTTATTGCATGAAGGCCATAGGAGAACAAACATGAAAAGAGCTGCTCGCGCGTTCTGAGCTCTGTGAGAGTCACGTGGTCCCAGAATAACCCTGAGATGGGCATTTCCACGCGTCCCCTGTTCCAGAGAGAAGGCTCGGGAGCCTTAGAGCACAGCAACGGTGAAACCTGGGCCGCTTGCACCCAAGGCCCTGTCTTCACCATCAAGGTGAGCCTGGCATTCAGGGTCCTCCCTGTCCCAGCCCAAACATGCCTCCCCTGCAGGCTAGGGCCAGGCCTTTGTACCCTGCGGTGGCTTGGGATGCTGTCCCCACGACTTCCTACTGTCTCACTTCCCCCATCCTTCAAGTCTGGACTTAAAGTCCACCTAGTCCAGGAAGCCCTCCATGACTGCCACGCCCTGAGCACCCTCCTGAAACCCCTGTGCCATCTGCCCCCGTGGCACTCTGTCAGCATGGCCCTGACCCCTGCTGAGGTCAGACAATGAAGTTTTAAGCCCTGTGTTCTGTCTCCCAACACGCCTTACCATCCAGTTTGTAAGAGGTTTATTTGAACTGCTTGAGAATGGGGACTAGGTCTCCTCCACCAAGCTGGGGGAGAGTAGAGGTTATGCCTCCACGATCAGACTGGGGGTTTCCTTAAGTTCTAATCTATTAACATATTTCTTCTATTATAACTGGGCATGACCCCAGGGCGGGGTGACTGGGCACACCTCTGTGTTCCTATCACTCTAGAGTGTTCTTAATAACAGTAACCAATACAAACTGCAGCCATCAGTTAAACAAAGACACCATGGACCTTCCCATTGCAGGCAAAACAAGGAGAAACAACTCAAGTTTCCCCCGAGTCACAGGTTCTCTCTCAGGACCCTGGACTGATCCCTTTCCCCTCGGGAGTCATTTCTGGCCAGCCAATGTCCATCTGACCCCACCCTCATCTTTCTTTGAATGGGCCTTCCAGAAAACTCTAACATCATGTGGAACCTTAAGGGGCACCCACAGGGTGCCCCACAGACCCCCACAGACAAAAGCCAGGGCAATTCAAGTCCACTGCCATGGAAACGAGCGGATTTCTGAGAATCCCGCCCCTTTGGAAGAGAACCACTCTCTCAGAGGCAGACAGGGCTGTGAGCTGATTCTAGGACGCAGGTCTGAAAGTGAACCGGGATCGCTGGGAAAACAAGCTGCACCTTTAACGTTGCTTAACGGAGGCCGGCCTCCCTCCCTGGAGACAGAAAGCTTTACCTGGGGAGCCCACCCAGCAGGACAGACTTCCCCTCCACGGACCAGCACCAAAGGCCAACCCGAGTCCCGTCTCCCTGTCTCGCTGCCTCTGGGAACTCCAGATTAAAATAAAGAGGGTCCCTACAGACGTGCCCCCTCACCCCTGCCACAGGCAGCTGAGACCACAGCCGGAGGGGGGTTATTACTTTACTGAGAGCAGGGTCCCCAGGGAGCCTGTGAGCTGTTTGGAAAGAAGGGGGCCTTCCAGATTGGAATCCTGACCTGTGTGGCTCACTTCGCCTCCAACTTGCTGTGTGACCCTGGCAAGTCCCAATCCCTCTCTGGGCCTCCTTTTGCCCATCCCTGCAAACCAGAGGTCGTCCTGGGTCTCTCGGAATGAACCTGAGAAGGGGGGCTGGACGGTATCTGCTTTATGCATCACTTCCCACTCCAGTATGATTCCTGGCATACAGGAGGGCTCGGGACATGCATCTGTGCCTAGATGAGAGAATGCTGGTGGTCGAGGGTAGCGAGGAGCTCCAGGGGGACTGGGCTGCTAAGGAGGGGTGCAGGGTCAGCTACAGGACGCCCCAAGATCATCTGATTCTTGTAGGGGTGGGGAAGGATGGACTTCATGACCCTGGGGTGCACACCACAGTCTGCCTGGGGCCAGCCCTGCTGGCCAGTGGTCCCCGACCCTTCTTCCTCTCTTAAGGGAGGGGGTGGGGCAGGCTCGCCCCTGCCTCCCCCTTCCCGTCCCTGCCCTCCCCTCCCTGCCTCGTCCCCTCCCCATCCCCTGTGTCTCTGGCTGGTCGCTGGGCAGCGGGCCTTTCATTCTCCCGCTGCCCCCTCCCCAGCCTTGCTCCCCGGCAACCTCATCCTGTTGTACCCCCATCAATCTATGGCAGCCCGGCCCCTCCAGCTGGCCCGGCTGGGCTGTTCCCAGGCAGAGCAGGTCCACAGTGGAAGGTGGTGGAAAAATGTGGACAAATTTCTGATTTGCAACACTCTGGGAAAGAGTTTATTGCCATTGTTTGAGGACGAATGTATAAATAAAGCAAGGCGAAGATTGCAGGGGGAGGCTGATGAAAGGCAGAAAACGAGAAATTTTATGGCCATAAGGAGCGTACTCTAATGGTGATTTTTGAGGCACTAGACCATGGTAGTTACTTAGCCAAATGATCGCTGTGAAGCTGGGCAAGGCAGCTTATTTCTTAATTACTGTTACGTATTATGTCAGGCGGACGCCCCAGCCCGGGAAAACTTGGTCTTGAAGCAGACACCAGCTTGGAGCCGGGTCCCGGGGTTGGGATGCTGCCGGGTCCGTGGGAGGACATCACGCGCCCCCATCAAGGGCAAGGGGCTTCCCAGGACCCGATGCCCTCTCTCTCTCCAGGCTCTTGCACCCAGACAGTAAAGCGTCCGCTCCACACACAGGGGCTGAACACGTGTAGGTTCTGAACCAGCTCTGGGTGATACAGCAGAGGATGAAACAGACGAGATGTCCAGTTACAGAAGAAATCAGCAAAAAGCGGCCAGGGCTCATCTGGGGCTCCTCCCACAAAATGAGTCAGCAGGCAGGACAGCGGAGGGGAGGAGGCAGGCGGGGGCGCTGGAAGGCGGTAGAGGGGAAGAGCGATGGCTTTGGCTGTGTCACCTGGGCCAGGTACCTCTGTGAGCCTGTCTCTTCCCTTGAGAAAAGAGGCGGCAGGACGAATTTCCCTCAGTTTGGCTTTAACATCACACGGTTCTGAGATTCTGGGATGCTGTGATTCCATTATTTTTAGAGTTGGTGGGGTTGGTTTTTTTCAAAGGTGAACAGCATCTGTCCTGTGAAACACTCTCGTCTTCTCTTGATGGTTCGCATCTGTCACGTGACACAGTAACAGAAGGAGCAGGGGAGCTACAGTTTATTCAGGGTCTGCTCTGTGCCAAGAACTCAACACGCGTTGTGGCCTTGCACGAAATTCTCAGTCATCTCTAGGAGCCGGTGCTCCTTGGTGAACACTCAGAAAAGGGCGGAGACCTGCTTGGATACTAAGTGGCAAAGCCTCCCTTCAGCCCAGGTGGGTCCCACGCCAAAGTCAATGAATGCATTTTAAGTAAACCAAACTGCCTCACCAGCAGCTCCTACAAGGGTTTAGGGCCTCTCAAGCTTTAGGGCATCGGAATCCTCGGGAAAGTGAAAATCGTTCAGTCATGTCTGACTCTTTGCGACCCCATGGACTATACAGTCCATGGAATTCTCCAGACCAGAATACTGGAGTGGGTAGCCTTTCCCTTCTCCAGGGGATCTTCCCGACCCAGGGATTGAACCGGGTCTTGCAGGCGGATTCTTTACCAACTGAACTATTGGGGACTCAGATATGAAACAGAGATTTCTGGGTCACCCAGGGAAGTTTCTGTTCAGTAGATGGAGCCTAAGAAGCTGCATTTCCAACAAGTTCCCTGGGGACGCCATGGCTGCTGGGAGCCATGCTTTGAGAACCACTGCTCCACAGGAATTCAGAGAAAAATAGCAACAGCTAACAAACAAAAACCACGCTGCTCCAGGGAGATGGAAAACATACCAGTCTTCTTCCTCTTACCAGAATGGGAGGAGGCAGGCTGAACGAGACCGCAGAGCCTCATGGCACCAAATCCCTAGATCTTTCTCAGAATGATGAGGGAGAAGACGGTCAGCCCAGAGAGGACCAGCCAGGCGGTCAGATCAGCAGGTGAACTTTCTTCTCTGTGGTCCTGCAACCTGCCATAGTGGCTGGGTCATCAGACCCTGGACAGACCACGGGGATGCCTGGAACCCTACACAGGGCCCTGCCTGTCCCTGCTCCACCCCAGCCTCTTCCCACTCCTTCTATCTACCCCAGCTCCCTTCCTAAGCTCCCCTCCTTCTCCCACCATCTCTCCCTTCGCCATCAGCGCTCGGATGGGCACTGTTACCAGCAGGGGAAAGACCTGCCGCCCATCAAACAGTGACTTTGAAAGGTTTTAAAAGTCAGGGACCCTGCCCCACACCTGCCTCCTCCCTGGCCCGCCTTCCAGCCTCCCAGCTTGAATTATTTGGAGAGTCGTTATTTCTGCTCCAGAAGGACAAGGATCTTTCTCTGTTTTGTTCACTGCTTTAAATCCCAATGCGCAGAAGAGGGCCTGGCCCATTCAAAAAGCTCACCACAGATTTGTTGAATGAATGAGTGAATAAATGCACATTTATGGAATGAATGCACAGCCCCCTCCAATATGCTCAGATCTCTGTCATAACTTGGAACGCTCCGACAGATGCTGACGAAGGCTTGTTCTTCAGGCCAACGTGCTCGTTGGTGACTAGGTTAGAATCATCCCGCACAATGATCTCATTAGGAATGTATTTATGCATCGTCAGGCACCTGGCACCACGCTGAAAGCCCCAGCTAGCCAGCTGAACAGTTCCAAGAGGTCTGGAGGATCACTGCTCTGTAAACCAACACACAGGTACTCCACTGAATCCCTTTATCCACATCCAGATGTCTGGTCCACTCAGAGGCGGCCCAGATGCTAACGCGCTGTCTGAACGATGCTCGCAAAACAGCCTCCGCGGCTGCCACGGAACCCCTCGGCCACCCTGGACTGCGAGTCTCCCTGCGAATTATCAGACACCTTTGGAAATGGGTGGCTGGAGGAGCCTGTTTTTAAAGGAGTTAAAATCCAATTTGATCCTGCTGCTTACGCCTTTTCTAGTTTGATGTGTTTTTGATAAAAAAATTTTTTTGATCAATAAAAATAAAATCTGTTACTCTCACCCTGGGACAATTATTGCTCTGGGCTCAGTTTGCTGAGTCTTGATAGAATAAATAATGTTATTTTCCCCAAACGTGGCCAGCCATAGGTCAGGTCTGTTAAACCAGAAGGGAGGGAGTGGAATCTGAAAAGACACTGGTTCTCAGAGGGCAAAACCGTGCTTCGAGATGGTGAGGGATTGGGCTTCCCAGCTTCCCAGCTCTGGGGAGTAAGTGGGGATAAAGCTCCATGAGGGTGAAGCATCGATAACAGAAACTCATGATGCTCTCACGTGATGCCAAGAGCTGTGCTCGGCACGCATAACCGACATCCTCCCAGGAGACTCAAAGCGGGCAGGCACTGATCCGGAACTGACTCTAAGGACAAGACTCAGAGAGGGGCAGTGACTTACCCAAGGTCACACAGCTGGCCCGGACTTGAACCTGGGGCCACCAGGAGCCTGAGTGCATGGTCGGACCCCTTTGCCCCCATCTCCCTTTCACTGGGGGAGGGCAGTGACAAGGCCTGGGAAACCGCGGAACAAGCGCAGGCCGGGGCCTCCTTCTCTGCATGCTGGCCTTCTCCCCCTCTCCCCGCAACGCCACCCTGGGCTCGCTCCAAATCGCCCTGATACGGGGCTGCTGAACAGACCAGCGCTCTCCGTCTGGCCTGCGGCAGTGCTGAGGGAAGACTGCAGCCCTTGCCAAGCAGGGAACACGGTGGGAAGGTCTCGATCCCGTGCAACGTGGGTCCCGTGGAAGGACCCACATCCACTGCTAGCCACGGTCCTGCTGGATATGTAAGCACATGTGCTTACAACTCCTGGGACCTTTACTTCCTGTTAGATATTTCTGAACAAAAGAGCTGATCTTTTACTGAAAGAACCTGACGTATCCTGCAAGAGGTCGGGGCGGGTGTACTGAAGGAGCAGGGATGGCTTGGCGACCTCAAAGGCTGAACTAGACAGGTAACACCAGGCGCCTAAGGCACCTTCCGAGGGTCAGTGGTGAAAGAGAGGGAGATGGCCCAGGGATTCTGAGAGTGAGGGGCTTGACAAGGTGCCTGGAGAGTCGGAAGGTGTCAGGGAGCGCGGTGTGGAGATGGACGCTGGCCGCAGGTGAGGGACAGAAATACACAGTCCCGGGGCCAGTGTGTGTCCCGCTCGCGTGCTGCGTGCTAAGCTGCCTCAGTCATTTCCGACTCTTTGCAGCCGTGTGGACTGTAGCCTGAATATTGATTGGAAGGACTGATGCCGAAGCTGAAACTCCAATACTTTGGCCACCTGATGTGAAGAACTGACTCATTGGAAAAGACCCTGATGCTGGGAAAGACTGAAGGCAGGAGGAGAAGGGGACGACAGAGGATGAGATGGTTGGATGGCATCACCGACTCAATGGACGACTTTGAGTAAACTCTGGGAGATGGTGATGGACAGGGAGGCCTGGCGTGCTGCAGTCCGTGGGGTCGCAAAGAGTCGGACATGACTGGGCCACAGAAATGAACTGAACTGGACTGGACTGTAGCCCGCCAGGCTCCTCTGTCCACGGGATTTCCTAGGCAAGAATACTGGAGTGGGTTGCCAGTCCCTCCCCCATGGGATGTTCCCGACCCAGGGATCGAACCCACGTCTCACATCTCCTGCGTTGTCAGGCAGGTTCTTAACCACCAGCGCCACCTGGGAAGCCCTTGGGGGATCTTCCCCTTCCAGGGGTCGAACCTGAGTCTCGGGCATGGCAGGCAGATTTTTCACCCTCTGAACCACCAGGGAGGCCCCGTGTCCAGCTTGGATGGTATTAAATACATTCCCTCCTCCCATCCTGACAACTTGAGCAGAAAGGAACTGTATCGTTCCCATTTTGAAATGAGGGGACAGACGGTCACACGAAGGCTATAACTCAGAGACAAGGCGGAGCCCGGTGCAAGGTTCGAATCCCAGCCGCCGAGCCCCGGTGCCGCTGGGAAGGGGGAGGCCTCCCCCAGAGTCTGACTGTTACCCTCACAGCCCTGCTCGCACGCGGCCACGGGGCCCCCCGGCCCCCCACCCCGCCCCCAACAGGCCGGGCCGCCTGCCCTCTAATTAGATTCCCCTGGAAATAAGACTGCATTGTACCGTTCTGCTGAAGGCAAACGGATTTTACAATTTCTTTTCTTTCCTCCTCTTTAATAACTCACAATGTCTCAAGGAGGTTTTACTTAGGGCCTGCACGCTGGAAAATTATTCTGTCTCTCATGCACTCATTTTTCTCTTGAGGAAAATTGAAAACTGGATTTCTCCGCCACCGCTGGCCCCTGCTCCTGGCCGATCTTGAGCCCAGAATATGCACGTCCCTTCCTCAAACCCTCCTTGGAACCTTCTCGACCTCAAAAGCAAGGGCCCCCTGCCTTCCTGCCCCACAGCCTGGAAAGCCTGGCAGCGCCGCTCATCTCGGGAACAGCGAGGAGCCTTTCAAAGCTGAGAGAGCGGGCGGGGGGCTGGGGGGTGCAGCGGTCCGCTCTACTTTGAGATACTTTTTGCCTCCGGAGAACTGGACCGGCTCCAGCCACTTTTGAGGTGGGAGCTGGGTAAGGCAGGCCCTTTATTGGTCCCATCGGGTTCCCGTTAAGTGTCAGGGAATAAATCATAAACAAATGGGTCCCATTTCCATTTCTGAAAGCATCCCAGCCCTGCCTTGGCCCTCCACATTGAAGGGTACATCCCTTTAAGTGGTGCCTGATGGGACGAGAAGCCAGGTGGATGGTGTCACCTCGGCGGCCGGCGGGCACCCAGTCGTCAGCCAGACCTGCGGCCACGTGTGGCAGACAGACAGACGGGCAGACAGATGGATGCCCCTGGGGAACGGCGGATCTGGGCTCTGAGTGGACAGGTTTCATAAATTAGCGTTTGAGAGCTCTTGCCCAAGGGGAGGCAGGAGGATGGAGGGGAGGCAGGAGGGTGGAGGGGAGGCTGAGTGCAGAACAAGGCCCGGCTGGGGCTGGGCCGAGGGTGTAGCTGGCGCGACCACGGCGGGGGCTGCGAGGGTGATGGGCGCGGCAGTACCTTGGGGCAGGGCGCGCAGGACTCGTGGGACAGAACCTCTCTGGCATCATAAGCAGGGCGACTCCTCCTACACCCCCCACCACCTCCCAGCTCCAACCGCCCCTGCTCCCACAGTGGGGGCTGGAAATGGGAAAACGACTGAGCTACACCCGCGCACGTAATTCATCTGACAGTAACGGGGACCATTTGCCAGGCAGCCAGGTCCAGGCACTCACGGCGGTCTCGTTGAGTCCTGGCGGTATCCCCACCAGGTGGGCACTGTTACCCCCACTGTACAGGGGAGCGCTCTGGAAAGCGGAAACACCATTCCCAGCGGTTACTGCTGGGAGTAACCAGGAAGCCCTCCCTATGCGCCTGGCACTGTTTAAATGTGAATAAGTGAACTCCCCTAACCACTGCAACATGTTATAACGACTATTATTCCATTTACAGAAGAACCCAAGGCTCAGAGAGGCAACGCCTGAGTTGATCCCAGGTCCCGTTGCAGGCACCAACCTTTCTGTTTGTGGATGGGAGGCTTTCCCAGATGAACTCGGTCTCTGCTGTTTGAAATCCTTTTGTTGAGAGAGTCTGTTAGTTCAAGCTAAGAGACCTGAGAGTCCCAACTCATTAGGATTCAACTTATAGTTGCAAAAACCCGAGACCAGAGAGGGGGTGTGACTTGCCTGAGGTCACACAGCAAGTCAGTGGGAGAGCTGGACTGGCCCTCCTCTAGAGACCCCTAGACACGTTCAGGTACGTGAGCAATGGCAGGGGAGGGTGGCCAGCAGCGGGCCCCCTGGACAGGTCTCTGCAAAGGGTGCTGCCCGTATAGCTGCTGTTTAGTTAAGCCCAGGGGTCACTGACCCAGAACGGACGCTCTGAGTCCTAACGATGCCCTGAGTTCCTCCCAGCCCTCTGCTGCAATCCTGGAAGCAATACTATTGGCTGCCACCGCCTGGCTGAGGATGCTGCAGACCTGGGAGCTGGGAAGGAAGAAAAAAGAGGGAGGGAGGCCAAGTGCCAGGAACTGAGTGTTGTCAGCCAGGCCGGGGACTGGAGCATCCTTCTTGTGTTCCCCACATGGAACCAGAGGTGGCCAGAGAGACACGGCTTCGGAGACCAGCAAGCTGGGAGTCCGAGGCCTGGGCGACCCGACACCGGCCTCTTGGCCTCTCTGAGCTCCAGCATCTGGGAGGCAGGGGGGTGCCCAAGTGACGCAAGTGTCTGAGGACAGGAAGGCAAGGGAGATACTCACTGTCCCTCACCCCCATCTATCCCGAGGGCCCCCGAGGAAAACAGACACAGGCGCTGGCTACCTCCTCGTGGGCCCCAACATGCTGCAGGAAGAAACTTGAGGAAGACGGGCCTGGCCGGGGAAGGGACTCCACAACGGCTGAGTCACTGTTTGCGGACGCTTACCTAAGATGTGCCCAAACAAGAACCAGGCAAGGTCCTCCTCCAGGGCCTCCAGACACACCTGCCGGTTCCAAAACCAGGACAAAGGCCACCCTCCTCGTGGAGAAAGATGTGCCCACCCGGCGCCACGCACGTGCTCAATGATGGGAGCCGCGATTACTTTCACGAGCATTTAACACACACCTACTCAGTACCAGGCACCTTCTCACAGGCTCTCCCGCCTGAGCTGCCATCGGTCTGAGAGAGTGCTCGTGATTCCTGGCTTTGCAGGTGAAGAGGCTGAAGCTGGGAGGGTATGGCTCGGTCATCCGTGTGATGGAACACCCACAGCTCTGTTTCTGGGCTCTCAACCTGGGCCACTCACTAGAATCCTCTGAGGAGCTTTTTTTTTTTTTTTTTTTAAAAATACTGCTCCCTTCTGATGTAATGGTCTGGGGTGGACACTGAGGTTTTTAAAGCTCCCCCATGTGACTCTTCTGTGCAACCAGGGCTGAGAAGTGCTGCTCTAGGTCTCCTGGGCGTTGCTCCAGAATTTCCCATCTCCTAGTTAGCTCTGGAGTTGAAGAGACGGATGGTTAAGAGAGTTCAGAGGGCCGGCATGAGGATTGGGAGCATGTATGCCAGCGACCTTGGCTGGGGGAAGAAAGGAGCAAAGTTTGTGGACTCTCCCTAGCTAACCCTGGTGCTGGCTGGGTTGGCTCAGGGGCCCCAGCCGAAGGTCCCAGGTGGGCAGGAGCTCCTGGGACTGGACTGGGGAGGTCCTTCACACCGTCCTCCTGCCTGCACCACATTCTCAGAGTAAATCCCACCCTGGTCCCTAGCTAATCTTCCTCCCCCCGCCCCCCACCCCCCAGGCCTCATGACTTGTAGAGACTAGTGGGTGGGCATTTCCTTAAATCTGACCTCAATCCTTCCAGCTGCACCCTCCAGAATCTCTCTTGAACCTGTCCTCTCTGGGCTCCGCCATGGTGGGGGAATCTAGCTACGCCTCTTGGGACAAGGGTTTGCCTTTACGGGGCTGCTGCAAATTGAAGGATGTGTTTAGTCCAAAGAATCTTTCCTTCCCTTCAAGTCTCTAACAGAGGACAGAAGTGAAGATGAGTCACAGAACAAACTTCTCCCCAGCCCTTCCCTCTCTGTAAGATTTAACACTTGACCAGGCACCTGAGGGCGGGTGTCGCTGCTGCCCCCCACTGTACCAACGGGGAGCAGGCACAGTGAAGTCCAGCGGTTTGCCCCACCTCACACCTGGCTAGCTGTGGCAGGGTCAGGACCTGAAACCAGCTCCTCACCTCAGCCACTAATTCAAGGGCAAACAGTCGGGAAACTGTCATCTTCGGATCTGCAGCGGGAGGGAAGAGAGTCAGACCAAAAGAAGGACTGCCCAACCTTAGACGTCCCAAGCCCTAGAACCAGCTGTTCAGAGGGAGTGGTAGGATGTCTCAGGGGGCTCTTCTGAATGATCTTCAACCCAAAGCACGCCTGCCCCCGAAGCCTACCACTGGAGCCAGGCTTCCAGATACCCCCACCACCAAGCAGTCCGAATCTCCCCCCAGGTGAGCAGGAGAGGAAATTCAATCCTGTTTCCTTTTCTCTGAACTTGCCAAGAGCTTGTTTGCTCTGAGAGGCCCGTGAGGCCTTGGCTTCCCCGGTTTCAAATAATTGACTTTCACAGCCTGTCTTCAGGTGGAACGCTGCCACACACCACCTGGGCGAAAGGCTGAACCCGGAGGACTTTGCCAGGGAATGAATGGGAGGTATCCTAGCTCCGAGATTGGGTGGGGGCCTCCCAGAGTCAGCGCAGGGCCCCACCGTGCCCTTCCCCCACCCGAAGCCTCACCACGGTCACTGGCTGCCATGGAGCTGACTCCGACTGGGGGCCCGAGATGGGCAGAGCAGGCTGGAGGCCACTCACACCCTGGAGGATCCTACCCGGCATCTATTAGAGGGAACGTGTCATTAGCAGGTGTGTTCACCCATGCTGTTTGCCCTGCTGGGCCTCGAGGCAGAGAGTACATGTCCCCACACCCAACAGCCTCTCCTCTGCAGGCCCTGTGGTCCCCACAGGCCAGAGTGCTCAGGTCCCCCTGGACCGAAACCAGACCCCTGTGTGTGGACAGGATGGGGCGGGGGACAGGCCTGAGGTTTGGAGCTGCAAAGCTGGGGGCTTTTCTCCTCCAGATTAAAGCATCATTTCAAAACAGAATCATTATTTTGAACTGGCAGAAAATAGGTGCAAGTTTTCTGCACCTATTGGGCCTTCCCTGATAGTTCTGTTGGTAAAGAATCCGCCTGCAATGCTGGAGACCCCAGTTCGATTCCTGGGTCGGGAAGATTCGCTGGAGAAGGGATAGGTTACCCACTCCAGTATTCTTGGGCTTCTCTGGTGATTAAGCTGGTAAAGAATCCACCTGCAATGGGGGAGACCTGGGTTCGATCCCTGGGTTGGGAAGATCCCCTGGAGAAGGGAAAGGCTACCCACTCCAGTATTCTGGCCTGGAGAATCCCATGGACTTCATAGTCCATGGGGTCACAAAGAGTCGGACACGACTGAACGACTTTCACTTCGGGTGCAAATAACCACTGCTTGCTTTCTCCTGCAGGAAACGCCATCATTTCTGCAGCTGAAACGCCCCGCTCCCCGAGCCTGCCCATGCCCACGTCTGTCTAGCTCCAGACACAAGACACCTGGTCCCTCAGCCTTCCGTGTTGGCTGGAGTCCTGGGAAGGACACGCGCCATAGGTGTGTTGTCAAGGCTACTGGGCTCCAAGAGCTCCAATTTCAACCACTCTCAGCCTCCCCCGGAAGCAAAAATAGTCAGCCGCCACATTTATCGAGAGCTGCATCCAGGCCGCCTGCTCTGTGTGCGCATCATGCCATCCAACCTGCTCAGCCCCTGTCTGTGATGGAACTCCATCACAGGAAGGAGTGAGGGGACATGAGGGAACACAGGCCCAGAGAGATGAGGTCACTTTCCCAAGGACACACAGCAGTCAGGACTGGAATTCAGGTCCAGCTGACTCTGGAGCCTGGGACCTCAGATACCACCCTATGTTGCCACGTTAGAGTCCCTGGAAGCAAGAGGTGGTATCTCAGGCTGGGTGTGGTCAAGAGCCTGGCGTGGTCGCTGGGTAAGGCAATGCGCTGTCCTCAGGATTTGGGGTTCACCTGTCATATGTCCAGGGGAACAGTATGTGTCCAGGGGAGCAGGTCCCAGAATAGGAGCTCCTGGCCTCCCCTCCTCTGGGCCTTACACTTTTCATCTGTATGATGGGGGCAGAGAGCTAGCTGACCCCAAAGCTCCCTGCCCCAGCCCGGGTCTGACACTCGATCAGTTACTGTGAGGCTCTGAGTTACTGATGTCACCCTTCCGGCCTCAATTTCCCCTTACGTAAAACAGGGTGCCGACCCACAGAGGGTAGTGAGGGTCACAGCCTTGGAAGAGCTTTGTAAACTGTAAAGTGAAGGTGAAAGTCGCTCAGTCGTGTCTGACTCTTTGCGGCGCCATGAACTATACAGTCCATGGAGTTGTCCAAGTCAGAACACTGGAGTGGGTAGCTTTTCCCTTCCCCAGGGGATCTTCCCAACCCAGGGAGCGAACCCAGGTCTCCCACACTGCAGGCAGAGTCTTTACCAGCTGAGCCACAGGGGAAGTGCAGGCCAAAGGGGAAGCCGGTGGTTACTCCGTAAGTGGACCCCGGGCAGGGCTAGCTCACCCTCAGCCCTGGGAGCACCTCCTCTCCCCCTCCCCCCGCCACCAAGCTTTGTCTTCCCTTTTCCAGGTCACCGGCTCCCCATTTGTCATGCCTCCCGCTCTCCTCCGGGTTTGGAGGACTCTCAACAGTTGGGAA
Source organism: Dama dama (assembly GCF_033118175.1). Taxonomy (NCBI): domain Eukaryota; kingdom Metazoa; phylum Chordata; class Mammalia; order Artiodactyla; family Cervidae; genus Dama; species Dama dama. The sequence continues at coordinate 2,212,035 of NC_083688.1, read as the reverse complement.
GGAGAAACCCAGATGTGGCTGTAGGCCGTCCGGGGGGCCAGGAGAGGGGTCAGTACCGCCTCAGAGGAACGAGATCATCTTTCCAGCAAGATGGAATCAGTCCTGGCCCTGCCACTAATTAGCTGTGTGACCTTGAGCAAGTCACTTAACCTTTCTGGGGCCTTTGCCCCTCCATCTGTGAAAGTGAGAGGGTCAGACTAGACGCCTCCCGAGCTGACACATGAGATGGATCTGATGCTGGGCAAGTTCCTTTCAGATCCAAACCGCAATCCCAGTGCAATGACCTGGGGAAGCTGGGCGTTTCCCGATCCTGGATGGGAAAGAGAATCAGAGCCCCGGGACCCCACATTATTCACGATGGGTGAGGTGCGGGTGGACATCTCTCTCTCTGCGCTCTCTCTCTAGTGGAGGGAGAAGGAAAGGCCATGGTACCATGTATGAGCCACTGAGGATGGGCTGGGAGCAGCCGGCCCTAACGTCAAGGCCACGTTGAAGTCTTGCAACACTTCCTGGCCTGTCGGGAGGATGTCAGCACTGCTTATCTTTCCAATGGGGCCAGAAAATTCTCATCTGGAGTCTGTCCTCTGAACTCAGCAGTTGTATTTTAGGATGGGGTCAATTCCTCTGCATACCCCAGAATATTCCAGAGGACTTAGAAAATTCAAATTCCAGCTCAGCTACTTTCTATCAAGAGGCTTGATGGAACATTCTACTTCTCAGGTCCTCAGTCCCACCATCTGTAAAACAGGGGCAGCAGGGGCTCCTGGAGTCAGCAGGTGAGAGACACAGGCCCAGAGCTGGGCACATCAGCTCTCACCTGTCAGATCAACAGGGCCCGAGCAACTGACAAAGCCCACGGCTTGTGAGGCATCGTGAAGGAAGCAGCTTCTGGTACCAGCCTCCAGAAAATGATGTCCTTGACGCACGAACTGTTTGAGCCTAGAACAGTGCACGCTGCCCACTTTGTGAAAATAAATACATGTATGGATGTGCACATTTCCCTGCAGAGGAGTACCTGGAAGATCAGACTCCCAAATTAGTCACAATATTTAACTCTGGGAGATAGAAAGAAGGAAATGACAACTTAACTTTCTACATCCTTCCTATGTTTGACTTCTGTTTTCACATGAAGCGGGTAATTTTTTATAATGAGGAACTAACAGGTGCTTCCCTGGCGGTCCAGAGGCTGAGAATTCACCTGCCAATGCAGGGGACACAGGTTTGACTCCCGCCCCAGGAAGACCCCACATGCCACGGAGCCACCAAGGCCCTGTGCCACCATTCCTGACGCCTGCAGGCCCCGGAGCCGAGGCTCTGCAGCAGGGGAAGCCGCTGCAGTGAGGAGCCCGCACCCCACAGCGAAGAGCAGCCCCTGCTCGCCACGACCAGAGGAAGTCCGAGAGCAGCAGAAAGACCCAGCGCGGTCAAGAAATAAAATAAATACATCTTTGCTAAAAAAAACAAGAAAGAACTAATAGGACGTTAGAAACCAGCTTTCTTTTTGCTCATTCCAAGCAAAAGTCTGACCTGCAGCCGTCACCTCTTACAGGGTAAGAGAGCATGCGAGCCAAAGCAAGAACAAAGAAGTGAATACGAACTCCACAACGTGACGACGGTTACCTAAATTTTTCGCATCATTACGGAGCATCACTTAGGGCATCCTACAAGGCTGCTGGGACGCGGCCATCATCTTTGGGTCTGTTTTGAGGACAAGGTCACCAATGCTCGGAGAGAATGAGAGGCTTGGCCAGGGCCCCCTACTTCAGAAGTGCTCACTTCAGGCTCCGGGAGGTCAACCCCGCCCCCAGCCCCCAACTCAGGGAGCTCATGAAGAAAGACCGCCTCCCTGGCCCTTGAGTGCCCACCCTGTCCTCCCTGGCAAAGCACCCCTCCCTGTCATCCAGCCCCAGGGCAGCGCCTGGGACACTGGTGCTCGCCGAGATCAGGCTGTGCTTGACCAGGGACCAAAAACAGAAGAACGCCACCCTGAGCTCTGAGAAGCTGGCTTCCACCCGCTCCCTGGAAACATCCTTTGACTTCAAAACGGGCTGGAGTGTAAAACCAGTGACGTGTCCTGTGCCCGTAAACAAACAGGCAGCCGCTTAGCCCCCTCCTCCCAGCGCCCTCCGGTCGCCCCCTGCCACTCGAAGGCGCGGGCAGAGGGCAGGGCTGCGCGCCATTGTCCTGGGTAATTAATTGCGGTAATAAGGGGCTGCCCTCCGCTTCAAAGCCGGGCTGGCTGGGGAGCCTGGCGCCTGCGTGCCGCCGGAAGGCAGTGTGGGCCCCGGGCCGGCCTCTGCGCCTGGCCCTGAGGACCCACTGTGTGCCGGGTCGGCCCCAGGCCGTTGGCTTTTTCTAACCCTGTCCACTGGGTGTCATTCATCCTGTATTACAGAGGAGAAGACCGAGGCTTAGAAAGACACACAGGAAAGATTCTGGAAAGATGCACAGGAAACGTGAGCTTGAAGAAAAGAAAGACAAACTCATCGCCCTCCCCTCTCAGCCTGCGTGCCCCACCTCAGGCACCGCTCACACCAGGGGAGGGGCATATCCTGTCTGTCTGTCTGTCCCCCACACCAAACAAGGGCCCCCAGGTGGCTCTCTGCTTCAGCCCAGCACTTGGCATCTAGTCAGAGCTCAGCAAAGACGAACTGATGGACTGACAACAGGGCAGCGACGATTTCCATTCTCCATCACCCCCCATTCTGTGACCCCTGCCTTACCACATTTTTCTTTTGATCTTTCCCCTGCAGCACTCCTGAGCCCCTAATATGCCCCACACTCATGCGGGCTGCTTTCACCCACACTATTTCACGGAATCCTTATTAAAACCCCCAAGAGAACAGAATTCTTAGCTCCATTTCACAGATGCGAAAACTGAGGGTCAGAGGGAAGAAACACTTTCTTCTCTGGGGGGGGCTGGCTGACCACTGCTTCTCCCCTAATCCTTCCTACCTCCCGATTACCCTCCCGCCCCTCCACCCTCACCCAGCCCCTCCTCGGCCGCGTGCTTCCAGCCCAGATCTGCCCCACCTCTGAGCGCCCTTCTGTTTTTTCGCTCAGGATTCCTAAGTCCAAGGAGCCGGGCTTGTTTATAGCCCTGCCTGCCCTGTTGCCTAGGTCCCAGCTCAGGTCAGCTCTCTGGGGCTAGGAGGGACTTTTGAACATGCTAAATACAGGTTATAGGGGTCAGAAGGTCACAGCCCTTCCTTGGGGGACGTTTGACTTGAACCATCCATGAAATAGCGACTGTTATCTTGGGGGGCGGGCTGTGGGGAGGAGAGGCAGATTTCTTAAATTATGATGATGCTTCAACCACCTCCCCATCTCGCCACCCCCCCTGTCCCCCATGCAGGCCTCACTCATCCCCACTCCGCTTTGGTCTCTCTGGGTAGATTCAGCATCTGGATTTCCCGTTTGCTTCCCTCTAATGCTGCCTTTCAGCAAGACAGGAATATGGGGTCTGGGGGACCAGCAGAGCAGAAGTGAAGGGAGGAGGGGATATTCGTTGGAGGCCTGCTTTGCTCTGGGCAGACTGGGGTTTGACGGGGTCTCACCTCCCTTTCACAGGCCGGGTGACTCGGCGGAAATCACCCGTTGGCAAGTGGCAGGGCCGGGGGACTGGAGCTCAGTCTGAAGCTAAGTGTCGGGACTCCCAGGGCGGGACGCTTGGTTAAGACTCCGCGCTTCCACTGCAGGGGGGCATGGCTTCCACTGCTGGTCGGGGAACTAAGGCCCCACAAGCCACGCAATGTGGCGAAATGAAGTCAGGACTGAACCCCCAAGTCAGAATCGGGCCCACCTTGGCGACCCCTCCACTGATGGAAACTCCCCTGCCCCGAGGCCCTAGCCCCAAGCTCCACTTCCAGGAGCACCTAGAAGCCTCCTTAGCCAGCAAGCACAAGTACCCACACCCAAGAGGCCTCCCCAGATGCTGCCTCGAAACAGAGCCCTCCATGCTTTTCCAGAGAGAAAAGCCCTCCTCCCTACCCACCCTGCCCCTTCACAAAGCCATGACGAGGCTGAGATGACCCTACTCGACGGTGACATAGCTGAGCCTCAGAGAGCTGCCCCTGCACCCCAGGGAGGAAAGTGACCAGCCACCCCAGTCTGCCCAGGGGTGAACCTTCCCTGGGAATGTGAGAGCCCCAGTGCTGACCCAGGACAGCGCCATGCAAACCAGGGCAGCCTGGGCCCCCAGGGAGGGGAGGCCCGAAGCAGAGGCCAGGCTCCTGGCTCCCAGGCAGCAGCGTTTTCCTGCCACCTGCCACCTGCCTCAGCTTCCCTCTCTTCCCCTATCCCTCCCTTTCTCCAGGGGCCACCACCACGGAGGAGGAGGACTACCAACACCCCTCCTGGTGCTGCCACGAGGGAAGTTACTCAGCAGGTGGAGGCAAGGCAACCGGGTCTGGTTCTCTAGCCCGCGATCATGAGGCTCCCTTTTCGGGCCCCCTCAGCACTCAGGCTAGGACAGGTGTGGGAGGGAGCGAGCGGGAGGGGGAGGGGAAGGCAGGGCGGGAGGGACTGGCCGCACTCCCAGCAAATGCCTGGTGCCCCCCCCACTGCCCACCTGTCTCAGGAAAGTTCCGGATTTAGGGGGCAGGTCTTGAGCACCTACTCTGCCTATGGTATTGAACCAACCAGAGGGGGTCAAAACAAAATAGAATGCAGTTAACTAGTCCTTGCCCTCCAGAAAAGTTCTAATCTGGCACAGGAAATGGAAGCACAGAACTAAACCCACTAGAACAGTGAAATCTGCAGGACACACGTATGTACATTTACACATACAATACACAACACACACACACACAAGTACACACACACTACTGCCCACGTGTACTCACATATGCACACACATACACATACACAACACACACAAGTACACACACTATTACCCATGTGTGCTCACATAAGTATGCACATGCATGCACATGTACACATACACAGTACACACACTATTGCCCACATGTACTCACATATGCACACACATGTACACATACACAACACACACAAGCGCACACACACTATTGCCCATGTGTACTCGCATATGCACACACATGCACACACATGTACACATGCACAACACACAAGAGCACACACTATTGCCCATGTGTACTTACATATGCGTGCACATGCACACATATGTACACATACACAACACACAAGAGCACACACTATTGCCCATGTGTACTCGCATATGCACACACATGTACACATACACAACACACACAAGTGCACACACTACTGCCCATGTGTACTCACATATGCACACCCATGCACACACGTACACATACACAACACACACAAGAGCACACACTATTGCCCATGTGTACTTGCATATGCACACACATTCACATATGTGTACACGTACACAACACACATGTACACAAGTGCACACACACTATTGCCCATGTGTTCTTGCATATGCACACACATACACATACACAACACAAACAAGTGCATACACTATTGCCCATGTGTGCTCACATATGCACACATGCACACACATGTGCATGCACACATATACCACACAATTGCGCACACTATTGCCCACATGTACTTGCATATGCACACACATGCACACACAAGTGCACACACTATCACCCATGTGTACTCACATATGCACACACATGCCCACACATGTACACATACACAACACACATATACTATTGCCCATGAGTAATCGCATATGCACACATATGTACACATACACAACAGACACAAGTGCACACACACTATTGCCTACATGTACTCGCATATGCACACACATGCACACACATACACATACACAACACACACAAGTGCACACACATTATTGCCCACATTATGGCCCACATGTACTTGCATATGCACACACATGCACATGTGTACACACACACAACACACATACGCACAAGTGCACTCACTATTGCCCACATGTACTCGCATATGCACACACGTGTACACATACAAATCACAGATACATACACACAAGTGCACACACTATTGCCCACGTGTACTATGCACACGCATCCAGACCCATACACAAACACATACACACTCCCCATCCTAGTTCGAGGGAACCTGGAGTTTTTCTCCTTCTGGTGTCTGATCTGAGTGACAGGAAGGGATGCTGGTCCCACTTTCAGTCCAGCGCCCTTGCCAGCTCTTCTCCCACAGCCCGGTGCCCCAAGATTCAGGCCTCTTCCAGACGACTGCTCCCCCCAAACACCACTGATTCTCTCTGATCTGAGTCACAGCCAGCCGGCTCAGAAGCCTGCTTATCACTGGGACTAAGATTCGCCTTTGGCTTCAAACTGCATCCTGAATGCAGACCCTGGAAAACAGGGCGAGGCCTCAAGCATTAGCCAGGCTCGGAGTATACCCCAGCGGCGTCTTCCTTCTCTCTTGTCTCACTTCCCACCCATGACTCGGGGTGAGTAACCCCATCCTCGACATGAAAAATAACACACATCTGCACCCCCTCCAGTCCCCGGGATGCAGTAAGTGCTCAATAAAAGCGGTTACGAGGAGGCGGCGAGATGGAAGGAGACCCCAGTCTCTCGCCTGTCTCCAGAAATACCCACCCTGGGGTCCCTGGAAGACCCCAGCAGGCTGTGCTAGGCAACATATGGCGGGGGGAGGGGCGGGAAGGCAGGTGGGGGCAGGGAGGAGGAGGAGGAAGGCTGCACTTAGGAAAAAAGAAAAACCCACACAAAACCGGTGAATTCCAGCCGATTATTTCTCCCGCTGCAGATGCACATTAATGCAGGAGAAGCGGGACGGAGCTCCAGGCTGGGGGAAGAGAAACAGCTCCTTTTAACAAGCCGTTGTCTGGCTTGATCTTGTCACTCTGAAGAGGGCCATTGAGAGGTATTCATGCGTCGGCCCTGGGGGACAAAAGGGGCCGGTACCCGTACTGACTGCTCAGTTGCCCGCGGGCCTCGGGGCCTTTGTCTAACCTTCCCTTAATAAACTTTTGGGAAGAGTTCATCAATCCGCCTCAATAGCTGATGTTCTCATTTTCAGAGAGGGAAGAAAAATAGCAGAAGGCTGGCGTGGCTTTTTTTTTTTTTAAGGAGGCATTCTCAATGAGAAGGGGAATGGAAAAGAGAGAGAAAAGGAGAAAGCCGGCGGACACTCCACTTTAAAGGGAAAAAGAACACATCACAACTACAGCCACAAATCCTAGATGGGAGCCCAGACAAAACCGCTATTCACAGGGGCCCCAGGCCTGCCTGCATCTGGGCGTCTCTGGGCCACTGGCGCTGGGTCCCTTGGCTGGAAAGGCTGAGGTCGCCGCTGCAGGGAGTCGGGGTGAGAGGAGACATTTCTTAGAAGGAACGTGTGGCTCAGAAAGGACAACAGGCAGGCGTCTTCTGCCCAGCTTCTGTGTGAGATCTGGGGTCCCTTGGTCTCCTCCCCATTAGCTGGTTTTTAAAAGTGGGAGGAGGAGGTGTGTGTGTGTGTGTGTGTGTGTGTTTGTTTTGTTAATCAAGAGACTGATGGGACGAGGTGGGGGGCAGTTTTTTCTCTTCTGAGCACTGTTTCCTTCTGCGGTTTCAATCTCCAGCCCCATTTCCCTCTAAAGCTCTGCTGAGGTTGTAGGAAGTGCCCCCATGCATGCGTGCAGGCTAAGTCGCTTTCGTGGTGGCCGACTCTTTGTGACCCCGTGGACTGTTGCCCGCCAGGCTCCTCTGTCCATGAAATTCTCCAGGCAAGAATGTTGGGGTGGGTTGCCATGCCCTCCTCCAGGGGATCTTCCCGACCCAGGGATCAAACCTGCATCTCTTACGTCTCCTGCATTGGCAGGCGGGTTCTTTACCACTAGTGCCACCTGGGAAGCCCAGAAAATGCTCCCCCTACTCCTCCCCAAAGGAGTAAGACCTTGAAATCCCACCCTGCCCCCATTTCCATGATGCATGGTGAGGTAAGGAGAGTGGGTTGAATTGGGGAGAAGAAAGCCTATTCCAACATTTCTGCCGTGCTGGACGCTATACTAATTTTGACTCTGTATGTGTTAACTCACTTCTCACCACTGTGCTACTTTCTAACACATTTTTTTTTTCTCATTTTACTTGGGGAAACCAAGGCTCAGAGAAATGATCCCTGATCCAAGGTCCAAACGCAAGTCTTCTCTAATCCACATTTTCAAGTTTTAAACAAAGCTGCCTCTTACATTTTAAGGTGTTATTTATAGTCATAATAGTTACAGAAGTCACACTTTGAAAGGTGCTGGGCATTGTGTCATAAGACTTTATGGACATTATCTTCCCAAGATTCCAGGGAGATGGGTCCTTTTATTATAACACCCATAATACAGAAATGGTGACTGAGGTACAGAGGAGAAAGAGCTGGCAGACAGCCCAACGGGCAAAGTCAGATCTGAACTCAAGACTGTCCTGACTCTGGGGCTCCACCTGGATCCCCACGCTGCTGTGAGTACGATGAAAAGCAGATGCAGAAAGATGGAAGCAGATGAACAGACGAACCTGACTTCTACTCCGACAAGCCTGGAAGTGGTCTCCTAGGTCCTGGTTCAGTTTTGCAGTGCAGGCTCACACACACACACAAGCCCCTCCTCGAAGTCTCCCCAGTGGCTCTAGTTCAATGTTTTACAGGCCTAATGAGTGTTGACAAGTTTAATGAGTTTGTTTTAAAGAGGGGAGGGGGGACCTGGTCAAACTGAGATTTCCGAGTCAAATGAATTAGCGGAGGCCGCCAGACTTCAGCTGACAGGCCTGGAAACCCTCCCGCAGCCCTCAGCCTTGAGCCACGGACCCTGGCTCTCTCAATGGGAACAGGGCCCCACACCAGTCAGACACTGGGGGCTCGGGGGGCCTCGGCGGCCCTCGGGTGCCTGGGTCCCAGTCAAAGCCCCCCTTTCCACAGCCCCCTCCCTGCCAGCCCACCCCAGAGGGCCCCCCTTCTGCAGGACTCTCCTCCCCCACTGAGTCCCCAATGAGAAATTTGATTCAAACCCAGTTTGGCACTTGTTTGCATATTGATTGCGTGGTAATTAAGTGGCTTCATCTGAGGAGGGGACGCGCCACCTGCATTTCTAAGCTTCCCAGTCAAGGGGTGGGACAGGGCGGTAGCCCTTGTTTCTGACCGTGCAAACCGGAATCCAGGGAGACCAGCGTCTGGCTGCTAGCAGGGACTTAAGTCATCCTCCTTTAAAACAGTATTTTTTCTTTCCTTCTTTCTTTTTTGTGCTGTTGAGATGAATTGGGAAGGAGCTTGCACAAACCTGACCAGCTCCAGATGAAAGAGCAGAGTTAAAATTAAATCATAATAATTATGCCAAAAAGAAAGGAATACACATGCGCTTCTGATGTGACTGTGTCATGGTAAGCATGTGCAAAGCGAGCTCAGTTCTCCCTTTGACTGGCCCCTCTTGAGCCATGGTTGTGGGGAGGTGGTCGGGGGCTGACCTGAAAGCCAGAGAGGCTGGGATCAAACTCCTTCCGCTTCTTTTTCTAGATCTGATCTTATGCAAGTGACTTTAACCTCTCTGGGCCTCAGTTCTCTCACCTGTAAAATGGGTTTAATAAAACCCATTATTAAATCACTCCAGGGTTGTGGGTGCCTTAAGGAGGGTGATTGACCAGCACACAGGTGAGTCCTCCACCCTGCTGAGGTTGTTTTCCAGAGCTGCATCGGGGTCTGATCCCTGGGTTGGGAAGATCCCCTAGAGGAGGGAATGGCAACCCACCCCAGTATTCTTGCCTGGAGAATCCCAAGGACAGAAGAGCCCAACAGGCTACAGTCCGTGGGGTCACAAAGAGTCAGACATGACTGAGCGACTAACCCTTTACTTTATCTTAGTTGGAAAAGAGCCCGAACTGTCCATCTGGGATTATCACAGCCTCGCAATCTAGTCCTGCTACCTCCCAGCCCACCTAACCTTGTTGTTTTCTCTCCACCAGCCCCTGCCACGTGAAGTTCTCCGGGGGCACCTGGCCACCTCCCCACTCGCTGGGAAGAAGTGGGTGAGCCGAGATTCAGGAAGGAGAAAGGCTCTGCGTCCCAGCGAGCTGGTTTCACTTTATTCTGCTGTGTTTGGTCGTCCACTAAGGAGAACAGAGCCAGAGCTGATACATCTCAGGCTGGGTCACAGCATCCAGCTGGGACCCAGCCCCCCCGCCCCCGCCCAGCTCTCTCCTTCTCTCTCCCACACGTGATTATTTATTGGGTATTTCCCCCTGGAAGGGGGGCCCCCCTCCCTTTCTTTAACTTTCCCCTAATCTCTGGTCTAAGGCGGTGAACTTGTGAGCGGTGTTCTCTGGAGTGAGAATTTCTTTACAGGCTGTTTTCCCTTTCCAGCTGGGAGGAGGAGGGGGCGGGGCACTGGGGGAGGGCTGGGGGATGGGTCACTCCGAGTCAAGTGGGCAGACCCTACGGACCGCCTCTCTGGACAGGACTGCGGTGCCTCTCTGGTGATTTCTTCACTTCCTAGGTCTTGCCATTGTTCAGGGCTGTAGCCAGCTGCGGGCGTTAATCTTCAGCATATTTGCAATCCCAAGAAAGAAAGGCCCCGCGTGCAACAGGGCTGGGCCGGGGGCCCAGGGAGTGGGCAGAGGCTGAGACGCCAGGGTGAGGAGGGGGACAGACATGTGACCGCACACACGTCCACGGGCCAGGCCCCGGGACAGAGGCTGCCGCCATGCACGCTGGCATCTGAACCTTTTGTTGCTCCTTAAACCCTTCCTGGAGACCGGAGGAGAGAGGCTGGAACTCAGGGCAGCCCTGGTTTTCTTTCTCGGCTCAGCCACTAACTAGCTAGGCGGCTTCCGGCAGACTTGAGCTCTCTGAGTCTCAGCTGCTGTCTGTAAAATGGGGGCAGGTGTATTTAGACCCCAGAGAAACGCACTGACCTCTCCCACGCACAGCGGAAAGGACGTATCCCCAAGAGTACATACATACCCAGGGCCGTCCCCCCGACATCGCCAACAGATGCACACCCATATCTACACACCCACACACCCCTGAACACACTCACATGCCGTTCTCACACCTCACATCACAAGGACATACTCACACATACCAACATCCCAAGACAAAGCCCCTGCCCTGACCTTCCTGGAGGTCTAGTGGCTAAGACTCCATGCTTCCAATGCAGGCGCCTGGGTTTGATCCCTGGCTAGGGAACTAAGAATCCACATACCGAGCAGTGTGGCCAAAAAATAAATTGATTAAAAAGAAAAAAAACAAAAAACTCACCCAATCTAACCAGAACCAACTCTACCTCACCCTGACTCCTAAATATGATCCATCAGCGACCACGTGTACACAGGACAGTTCCAACAACAAAATGCACCCACAAAAAAAAACACTCCCTTAACAGAGACCCCAGCATCTACCTTCTAACACACTCCCAAGGCCACCTTCAGAATGCCAAATGCAAATCAGAAATGTGGCAGGGTACCCCATTAAAACACAGATCATCAAGCCATCCTCTTGCTGAATCTTCTGTTACTGACAAGCCCCTGGCTCTAGAGATGGGAAAGCCACTCCCCAGGGACACAGGACCCTGTGAATCAGCGCAAGGCATTCCGAAGTCAGATGCCCGCCAAAAGCTGGTGCGTCAGAGCAGGAAGCGTTCATGGCGCCCGGGCTCTATTTCTGGCTCTGCCATTTGCTGGCTGTGTGTCTCTGGGGAATCCAGCAAACCTCTCTGAGCTCTGCTTTCGTCTTCAGAGTTGGGATAATAAACACCCACAGGGCAGGGTTGGGGGGTTAAGTGAGATGAGGCACCCGATAGAGCATCGCGAGGTGGACAGGACGACAGCACAGTTTTCCAATGAGACATCCCTACCTGTTTGTGCCCCAAAGGCTGAATACTTCCTTGTGCCTCATGTTTTGAATCTATAAACGAGCATCCCAATAATCCCTCCTTCAGGGTGCTCTTGGGAAGATTTCATGCATTCATTCCTGTAAAGGGCTTAACCCAGAGTGCTTGACCCATAGTCGGCTCCCAATGGGCTATTCTCCCAAGTAGATGTTCAATAAATGGCTGTCTCTCTCCTGTCATCCAGGTCTCAGGTTAAATATCACCTCCTCCAGGCAGGCCGCCCTGATAATCACTCTCCCACCCCACCCCACACCACGCCACCCCATCAGTCGCTTTCTATTAGGACTCTGCTTTATCCTCTTCAAACCTCTGTCCACCTTCTGAAAGTATCTCCTTACCTGAGCATGTGTGTGTTGCCTCCCTTCCCCCAAGGTGCAAGGTCCAGGAAGCCAGGGCCTTGTGTGGCTCCGGGCTGTTGTCCCGGCCCCTGGCACGGTGCCCAGCACACAGTAGGTGCTCAGCACATCATTGTGGGAATAAAGTGGTAGCTCTAGCTCCACCCTCTGGGGCACCGGTGGTGAGGGAGGGGAAGGAGGGGAAGGAGGATGGTGGAGGTTGCAGGCCCTTCCTTCTCCTCCCATCCTCCGCCCCCCTTGCACCCCGCCGCCCCCCTTCCCGACTGGGGGATGTGATTCCCGGCTGCCTGCCGGCCCAGCCTTTCCGCTGCCTGCTGCCAAGGGGCCCAGTGAGCCTTGATGGCTTTACCTGGGTGTTAATCCCCCAACAATCCCCCCTGGCCTGACCCGAGAGCCAGCCTCCATTCTTGTCCTGGGTCTAATTAAGTGCCTGAAATGCCACTTCCCCTTTCAAACCAGGCCACTTTTCTCCAAGGCGAGGCAGGTAAAGCCCAGCCTGCCGCTTTGAAGCCGAGGAGGCCGGAAGCCCAGGCAGGTGCAAGAAGGGGAGGGGGGAGCACTGAGGGGCCTGGGGGGGAGGGGGCACCTCGGTCTGCCCCTCACCAGAGAGGACAGACACCTGCAAAGCCCCGCCTCGGAACGCTCAACCTTCTGAGGCTCCTGAGCGCTAGCAGACCCAGGAAACCTAAGGGTTTCTCCCTCGAGGAAACGCACACACACAGACACGTACCCATGAGTGAAGATTCAGTGCAGGGGTGCCAGGGTCCCCTCTGAAGCCTCTGTAGTCCTGGGTTAAGCTGACATGATGTCATTTCCCTTTGGGTTTCCCTGCCGGCTCAGACGGTAAAGCGTCTGCCTACCATGCGGGAGACCCAGGTTCAATCCCTGGGTTGGGAAGATCCCCTGGAAAAGGAAACGGCAACCCACTCCAGTATTCATGCCTGGAAAATCCCATGGACCGAGAAGCCTGGTGGGCTACAGTCCATGGACTCACAAAGAGTCGGATACAACTGAGTGACTTCACTTCACTTTCCTTTAAATATACATTTGTATCTAGATGGATGCTTCACTTCACTTTCCTTTAAATATACATTTGTATCTAGATGGATGGATCGATGAATATTGACATAATCTAGATATATATATATATAGATATATATATATACACTGAGACAGCTATACCTACCCCCAGTCTCAACAACATTATCTCTAGGGAAGTAGAGGATTCTCAATTTTTATCTTATATACTTCTTTCCTGCTTTGAAATATTACAAGCATTATATGGCTTTTGTAATATATTTTAAAATTCATTTGAAAAAACATATGCATACCTATTTTCCAGCCCCTGTGTTTGGCTCGGGAAACTCTCTTCTCAGCCACTTTTATGGATTCCCCTATGCCACACAAATTACTTTCAGGCCTGTTATCTCATTTTAATCACACACTCCCTGAGTGCCAGCCTTCTTTTCTCTGTTTTCACTCATTCACTCCTGTTGTAATTCTTGCTGTCCACGGGCTGGATGGGAGAACCAAGCCTCAGGGAGGTGAAGCGACCCTCTCAGGGGACACGGGGCAGGGTGCTGGGGCCGGGTCTCACTGGTTCCTTTCACGGCCCAGCAGTGGCTGCCTCAGGATGTGAGGGCTGGGCGCCCGGAGCTGAGATGAAGGTGAATGTCTGGAGGCCATTCCTGCGGTGTGGGCAGAGCCGGGCACAGGCAGGCAGGGAGTGCCCTCAGCCCCACAGTTCTCGGCATGGTGCCTTGGCAGAACACCCCTTCCATGGGGGCAGGTGACAGGAATAAAAGGTGAGGCACCCCGAGGCTTGGGAGGAATGTTCCCTGCGAGGGGTCTGGCCCCCCAGTCTGGAGGTCGGTCTCTGTTCTGACTCTCTTCTCAATCTGCTGTGCAACAGGAAACAAGTCTCTTTCCCTCTCTGGCCTCAGTTTCTCCATCTATAAGCAGGGCGTTGCACTAGACCAATGGCTCTCAACTGGGGTGGCCATCAGAATGACCCGCGCCCCACTCCCCTCAGAAGTCCCAAGTCGAGACAGCACCAGGTATGCAGGCTTGGCAAAAACGCCTGGGTGACTCGGGCACACCCTTCTGCCCTTCCGTCTCCCCTACCCTGTATTGAATCCTCCTTCCAGGACCAAGCCAAGACGGCGCTGCAACCCAGCCACGCCACCAGTGTCCCACAGAGAGGGCAACCGCCTCCCCGTGGTCACAGCAGACGCGGGGCAGGGACCCCACGGTCTGGAGTCCAGCCCAGCTCTGCCTGCTCTCCCAGAGAGACCTCCCAGCCAGGAAAGAAAGTTCCCTAATCGAGGCAATAGAAGAGGAGGGGGAACCATTTGTCACCCGATAAGCAATATCAGCTTATCTCTGAAGACCAACGACCACAGCCTGGGGCTCCGATTCCAGGCGTAAACAGAGCCCCTTCCTCCTCCCCTCCAGAGCAGCCAGGACAGTAGTCGCGGCTCCTCTCCAGGACAAAGCCCCGTCTCACCAGAGTTTCCTCTATCAATAATTCTGACTTCCTCCCCGACCCCCACCCCCGCCCCGTGCAGACTCGCTCAGAGCACCAGCGCTTGGAGGATCTTCACAGACTGCGTCACCCCTGAAGCTCCTGCATGGAACCCCAAGGCTCCACAGAACACTGTTAGAGAACCGCTAGGCTGGTTGCACCTTGCCATTGCCCAGACAGGAGCAGGAACCAGAGAAATTGTGTCCAGAGTTACATGCAGTTAGTGCTAAAGCCAGGGCCTCTTCATGGGAGGATCTGAATTCCAGCCCTGGCCAGGACACTGAGCTTACTTTCCCTCGGGGCTTTATTTTCTCTTGCTGCTAAAAGGACTCTTCCCAGACCCTCGGAAGGCCAAATCGGTCTCAAGACCCCAGTATGTGCTCATGGGAAGCAGGGGGGCGGGGGGGACCAGCTTAAGCCAGAGTCTCTCCGATGCCTGAGGATCTAGGGGAGGCTGCTGGGGGCTGCATTGTTCAGAAGGGGCAGGAAGCACAGCGGGGGTTGTGCCCTTCAGGCTTCTTGGGGGAAAAGGCGTCAAAGTCCTGCAGACCCTACTAGGGAAGAAGCCCCCCACGGCCTTCTTCCTTGGGCACATCTCTCTGTGCCTCAGTTTCCCCCTCTGAAATAGAACTTGAAAGCATGATGTGCTGTGCGGATGGGAAAGGGCTGTGTTTCCACGCCCTTCCCCAAAAGCCTTCAATTCCTGGAAATGAGATTTCCACCAGCTCATTTTGACCCTTTACCAAAGCAACTGCCAGCGGACCAGGGTTATTTCTTCCTCCTTTGGGCTCTCTCTGGCTACGTCCTCTCTGGACCTCAGCTTTCCCATCTGTGAAATGACCTGAAGGCCGTTTTAGATGTACAGGCTCAACCGTCTCACCCTTTGGGACCTCAGTCTAGAGAGGAATTCCAAGGTCCCTTGAATTTACCCAGCCAGGCATGGGCTCAGCATACATGGGCATCAGGGGGGAAGAATCTTCCCTCCCTGCCTCTCCACCAAGGCTGGGGCTCCCCTCTCCTAAACTCCCTCCACTCATCCTCTGTGCCCGCCTCGCATTAACCTCCTGGCTGGCCTCTGCACACCCTCCGGGACACACTCTGCTTAGTCCATCTCTGCCCCCCCTGGCTCCCTACTGCTCCCGGAGTAAGGCCTAACTCCTTCACTCTGCCTCAAGGAATCTACAGTCGGGGCTCTGGTGGGATTACCCCCAGCACAGCTTGCAGGAAGGAGGGCTTCATAAACACTTGCGGAATGAAGGGACAGACAGCCTCAAAGCTCTTCCGTGTCATATGGGTCAGGGTCTGGACCTACTCCATTTCGGAAGAGAGGAACTGGGATTGAGGAGGGGAGGTGTTTGGGGGCCTGCTTCCCTTATCCCTGGAGGGTGCTTCCGCCATCTTCCCCGTCACCGCGTGGTGCCAGCCTTCCTCCCTTACCTGCCAAAGCTGCCTTTCTCTGGGAGTGGGAGTAGGGCAGAGCTCCTTAGGAAGGAAAGTCTGTCCGCACATCCGACAATGCTGTGGAGTTCTATTTTTGCCTTCTTTGGCCTCTGTTGAATGAGGAGCAGCCCACTGACCGCTGATTTCTTTTAGTTAAGAACTCTATTCGTTGGCACCCAGTTGAGTACCTGCCATCACCCCCACACACCCCAGTCCAAATACGGTGATCACTTGCAGATTTCTAGCCTGCATTATTTCTGAAGCCAAAGGACAGTGGCCTGTAGATTGAAAGAGGCCTTGGAGAAGGAGAGGTGGAAGGGATTGGAGAAAAATATCAGTTCAGTCCCTCAATCGGTCCTGTGATTTACGTCACTATATTGTTGACTCTTTCCAGCGCACTTTGCATGTGTCATCCATGGGGCCGTTTTACAGATGGGGACAGTGAGGCTCTCAAGGGAACTCACTCAAAGTTAGGCAGACCGTGCAGAAGTCCAGGACTTCTCCTTTCATCTCCTCCCTCCCCACCTCTCACTCAGGCCCCTCCTCCAGGGCCCCTCCGAGGAGTGGCCTCCGCCCACCAGACGTCACTCATCACAGGCCGCAGGTGGGCCCGCGGGGGCTGACTTTCGGAGGCCTCTGGACCCAAGCCCCTCGGTTCAGGAGGAGGAAGGCAAGGCCTGAGAGTCAGGGCCGCGTCGCTGGCCAGCAGTGCTTCACCCCAGACACCTTTCTCCCTTCTCCCGAGCCCCCTCCCAAGACAGCCGGCGACGCCAGGCTCCTGTGCGACATCCCCAGCCCCAGCCCCGGGGGCCGCTGACCCAGCAGAAGCCCCCAGCCCACCGGAGCCTGGCGCGCCCCGGCCCGGGGCTCGGGCTCGCGGTGGGGTTTTGCGCGTCCTGTTTTGTTCGGCCCCCGGCCCCCCCTCCCGGGGTCCCAGCGCGCTGGTTCTTGACTTCATCCACTAAGTCAATAGCCCGGGCGCGGGCGGGCCGCTCCCCCCGCGCCGCCCCCCGGTTTTCTTCTCGGGATAATGGGGGCTCTTTGTGGCCTAATCAGCCTCCTGAGGGGCCGGGAGGCCGGGAGCGCTTCCCCCGCGGCCGTCGGTGAAAATGAAAGCGGGATTAGGCCGGGGCCGAGGCCCACACCATAGTAAAGCGCCACCAGGCATTCGCCCCTTCAAAGCCCCTTTCGGGGGTTTGGTTACTTTATTTCTAAAGTTGTTTGTATTTCTAAAGTGGCCATTGAGGCGCGAGTGGGACGGGGCCGACAGGGCGCTGGGAGGAGGGGGCGGCCGGGGCGGGGAGGAACTCCCTCCTCCCTCTCCCCCTGCTCCCTCTCCCCCTGCTCCCTCTCCCCCTCCTCCCTCTCCCCCTGCTCCCTCTCCCCCTCCTCCCTCTCCCCTTCTTCGGACCCGAGGACGGGTTTCTAAAGAGCCTTTCCCGGCCCTGCTTCCCGCCCGCCTCGCGAGGTGGGGAGGGGTCTTAGCCCCACTAATCAGATCGGGAAACCGAGGCTCCCGCTAGAAGATGCGTTCCCGGGATTCAAACCCACCGCGCAAGCAGGGGCGGAAAGAGGGGATTGTGTGGCTTTTTGTTTTGTTTTTTGGTGGGGGGAGACGCCTAGGGCTCTCAGCTCCGAGCGCACCAGCTGAATCTCTTGCTGTCGCCTGCCTGTACAGGCCATCAAAAAGAAAGTCCCGACCCAAACACGAGAAGACCCCCTGAGGGAGGGAAGTTCTGCCACACCTATCAAGAAAGTTCCAGGACCTCCTGTCTTGGGATTCACTCTCCACACTTCGGGTAAACCCCAGAAATGGGGGCGCAATAATTCAGAATCTTCCCCCATCGCCGAAGATGGGGGGGGGGGTGGCAGAAATTTTGCACTTTGACTTTTGCCTCCCAACGCCGAAACTGTCGCTCTAGAAAGAAAACTCGAGCGTGAATCCCAGGTTCTTGTCTAGACGGCGCAGAATATTCGGCGCGGGCTCCCAGGATCAGCTTCCAGGCAACAGGAGATCTGGCCCCATCTCCACGCACAAGTAGAGACAACACTGCACCCAAACCCATGAACACCCACTCTTGCCGTCTCTCCACCTTCCCCAGCTGCTCAGAGTCCGGCGGTCTGAATTCCAGCCCCAAAGCCATCACATCCTCTCCACCTGTCACCCCGGGTGACCTGAGTGGCGAGGGCCCCGCGGAAGGATGGCCGCCCACTCGACTGGGGCTCTGTTGGGTCCGAGTTCCCCGGAAAGGACCCCAGAGGGGTTCAGGGGGAGTTTCCAAGCTACTTCTCCGTGCCGGCGCCCCACCCCCTTTTCGGCCCGGCCCAGGGGCCTCTTTGATCTCCGGTCAGACAAAGAGCACAGGGAAGGCCGGCGGCTCCGGCCCGCGGCCGGCCGGTCCTCCTCCCGCTCGAACACGCGGCGCGCTTGGAGGCACCCGGCGGCTGCCTGCGGCTGCCCAGATGAGCTTGGAGGCTGCGTGCCAAATTCAGCCATGGCCCCCAAACACATCCTGCTGTTGTGCCCGCCCCTCCAGCTACCCACACACACACTTCATCCCCACCTCCGTCAGCAGCCACGAACACCCAGACGTACACAGGTAGCCAGGCAAGTAGGTAAACACTCACAAACACACGCACTGAAGCACGTCTGTTTATCACCAACCTTTTATTTTGTGTCTCTACCACCTGGCTCAGAACCCCGCCAAGGCAGGGGGCATTCCTGATGTCTCAGGTTCCCTGGGCACTTAACACGATGCCTGGCACATAGTAGATGCTCAACAATTTTTAATAGAATGAATGAAGACTTGCACCAGCCCCCCCCCCCCCTACAGAAGCTGTCTTTTCTCCCCTCTTTTTTTCTCTCCCTTTCCTTCTCTCTCTCTTTCCCAGGGACTAAAGAGGAGCACAGCCTGGGATTATTTCTGCAGGTAACAGCCTCCTAAAGGACCCTTCCAACCACCAAATGGGGATGGCTTTGGAAAGAGGAGGAAGCACCGACGGCCAGAGGCCGGCAGGCGATCAGCCTCATCTCTTGCCCCACCCCACCCCATCCACCATCCATTTCCTCCTCCTGGACGCCTGCTCCTGGAATCCGAGGCTCCCTCAAGAATCCCGGAGTCACCAGAAAACATGTGTCTGTGAAGTTCTTAGTGGGGTGTGGCCTCTAGCAGCCCAGAGAGAGATCCTTTATATTCTGTCTGTAAAATGCCTCCTGTAGGAACCTCTGTGAATGGCCAATTTCTCAGGTGCTATCCGATTCTCAAAGGGGTCCAGGGCCCCCCAGAGGATGAGAATCTTTGGCTTGGTGCAATTTTCTGGTTTTTCATGAAAACAAAAAAAAAGACCCAGAGGGGGCTAAGACAGTTGTTCAGGATTTCATTGCTAGTGAGTTGGGGGGTGGGGGTGACAGAACCCTGACTCCCTTGGTCCCCGCAGCGCTCCTGGCCCCTCCCGGATTCGCCCTGCTGGGTTCAGGCGGAGATTGGGAGAGCAGGCCCTCGGAGGCGGGAATCCAACTCTCAGCTGCCGGGAGCGGGTGGGTGAGAACTGGATCCAGAACAGCGCGAAGCCGGCAGCTCGTCCAGTCCTGTAACTCACTCTGCTCACCCTCCAGTCTCCGCGTCCGAAGCTAGGAGTGGGGATGATGGCCTGGGCGCCATCTCCTCCCCAAGCTGGGCATTTCGAAGGGGCGGCTGCTAAAATCCGGAAGGCGGTGAGCCTCCGTCTCCGCGCTGCGCAACACGGACTGGGACGTTTCTTTAGCGACGCTCCGAGAAAGGGTTCTCCGCCCCCTCTCGTTCGCGGCTAGTCCCAGAGGGGCCAGGCGCGCGGGCCGGCCTCTTTCCAGCACCCGTGTCGGCCTCCCGCCCGCCCCGCCGGCCCGACTTTCTCGCCTCTAATTAAGCGGCGGGATCTCAGCGAGCCGCCGGGCCGCGCTGTAATATGATGAACTGCCTTTGTGCCAGTGTCACCGAAAGCTCTTCTGATAAGGGCAAGCCGCAGAGGATCAAAAGGACGGCAGCGGCTCGCCCGCCTCCCGCCGCCGCCCGGCCCTGCGCGCTCGCCCTCTCCGCCCGCGTTCTCCCGCGGGCTGTCTCCGGGCCCCGCGGTCCCTCCTGATCTGCCCGGCCCAGGCCGGCCTTTCGGTGCCTCTGCGCCTCTTTGTCTTTCTTCCTGCTGCTGCGCGCCTCCCTCGCCCTGCGCGAACGCTCTAGGCAAGGTTCTCTCCTCCCGCGCTGGTCTTTCTCTTAATTTTCTCGCGCGCGCTCTCTCTCTGTTCCGACGCTCTCCACCCTCTTCCTGGCTGTCTTTCGTCCCCCGACCACCCGCCTCCGTGGCTCTGGGTCTCCCGGGTCTCTACTCATCCCTCCTTTCCTCTCGACCCGGGCTCGGACCCAGCACACCCCGAAGCCCCGGCTGACCGCATCTTGGAAACGTCCAAGGGTTGACCCGCAGCCCCAGGGAAGTTGAACCAATTCATCCCCAGCCCCTGGCAACCCACGGTCACTCAGCTGCCCAAGAGAGCAGCCCAAGGCGCCCTGGAATGCCCCCAGGCCTCTGGGGAGCAAGAACTGGGGTATACGCAACTTCCCCTCATCGCTCCCTCGCTGCTGTGGTCGGAGACACCTCCCCGCTCCCGGGGGGCTGAAGTTTCAAGTGCAACTCCCCCCCCCCCCTTCCCTACACCCCTTCCTTTGGCCCCCACCTCCCCTTTGCCCTCGACCCCATCTCTTCCTCTTGCAGGCCCCTCCCCTGGCTAGCTCCTAGTTCCCCCTGCGCGCTCTCCGGACTCCCCCCTGCCTGGCCCCTCCCTTCCCCCCACTTTGAAGTTCTGGAGAGATCTATCTACTAATGGGGAAGTTTCCCCCTTAGGTCACCGTTCTGCCTTGATTCGATTTGGGAAGGCGCGTTCCCTCCCTCCCCCTACCCGACCCCAGCCGGGGCCAATCGCTCCGGAGCGGGTCAGAAAGCGCTGACCCCATTTCCACCTTTCCTCTTTCAGCCAGAGCTGGGGCAAGGGGGGGGGGGGGCGGATAAGCAGGAAGGCCCACGACAGCAAAAACTGGGGGCGGGGGGGGGGGGGATAGTCCCAACCTTCCAACCCCTCTTACCCCCAACCCCAACTGGGTTTCCTAATTACCTCGTTAGTCTGGAGTGGAAGACAGAGAGGAACTATTTTTATGGAATTCCTGGAATGTGCCCCCCTTAGTCATGGCCTTCAAGGCCCCAAAGCCCCTGGAGAACGTCCCCTTTGGGGTGTCTCTTTGTACGTCCCACTTTATAACAGGAAGGCTTCCCCACACCAGGGACCGTCTATTATGTGGTGTGAGTTCTCTCTGGCTTTGGACTCTGCTTGTCCCAGGGCCAGAGCCAGAGCCCGAGCCCAGGATCCTGTACATTTCATGTTTATGTCCTTAGTCCCCATTAGGAATGAAGCCTCATCAACTTAGCTGATGATGGTAACTAGAAACGCCAAACAGGCAACCTAAAAGGAAATCTCATTTGCTCAGTGCTCTCTCTCTGTATAAAAAATATGTTTGTATATATTTTTATTTATATAAAATGTACTGTGTGACAACTATCATTTTCAGAAAGACGTCCTTAAAAAAAAAAAGCCCAAATAATCACCTTACTGCTTTAAGGCTACTGTTATATATGCTTTTAAATCCTTCCATGTAAATTCCACTGAAAAATTTGGAAAGCTGTGAAAGGGGAGGGGGCCGCGGGGGTGGGAGGGGGGAGGTTAATCCGGGTTTAACGCTGAGATGCCGTCTTAGGACCAGGGTTAGCCTGATTGCGTTATCTCTTCCCAACATTTGAGACGCCCATATTTCACCCAGCCAAATAGCTCGGAGAACAGCGCAGATGGCCGCCGTGGTCGCGCCTCAGGAAAATGTGTTATTAATATCTAAATAACTTCCCAATACTGTCTGGTAAATCTCCTCTCCACCATTCCAAATGATGAATTCGTTTGAAGTCTTCCCCCAGCCTCATCTTTTCAATGTCTCTCTCTCTTCTCTCTTCTTCTTAGCCAGGCTTATTTCAAACTGGTAAATATCTAATTCCTTTAACGGCTGTGCCGTGCACACCAAGTCTTTTAGGTACAAACGCCTGGAAACAGCCGGTGCGTGGCGGTGCGCGCCCGGGGGTGAACAGAAAACCCGCGTGCCCTCGCAGCGGGGGACCCCACACTGCTCCGAAACGCGTTCGGAGACGGGGGGCCGCGCGGGAGCCTCAGTCTGGGATCCGAGCCCCTTCCTTGGCGCGCCCCGGGGACCCTCTCCCGGTTCCCTGCGGAGTCCCAGAGGCCTCCCTCCTCCGCACCGCGCGGCTCTCGGCGGCTCGCGTCTCCGAGACCCCACCCGCAGCCCTCCGAAGGCGTCCCTCGCTCTCTGGGGCGGGTAATTACCCTCCGCTCGCCTGTTCTCGCTTGTTTCAAGTTTGTTTTCTAAATGTCTTCTATTAGATTATGTTCGTTCATTCCCCCTCCAACCTTATCTCCTTCTGTCTCTTCTCTCTTTGCCCGTCACACTCGATTTAGGCACGAGTTTATCTGGCAAACAGTTTGCCGACTCTGTTTATTTACCGTGGGTTCTGGGGCTGCGAGCGCGCGCGCGCCAGGGTTCGCCTTTGTAATAGTTATCTCATTGTTGTTCTTCGTTAGTCCCAGCTCCCTCCGCCCCTCTCTCGTCTTCGGTTGGGGGGAGTAGAGGAAAGACAGGGGGAGTCTTGTCAGCCCAGTGTGGGTTCGCCCCTCGCCCAGGGCCCCCTCCGCCGGGGTAGATCCCCCCTTACCCCGCGCGCCCCCTCTCCGCTCCCGCCATCCCCCCACCGCCCCGGCGCGGCGCAGCCCTCGCCCCCTCCCTCTCCCCCTCCGGTCTCACTGAATATCCACCGCCGAGCGCTGCCTAAAGCCGGGGAATTGCCTGACACCCTCCCATCTTCCTCCGAGCCCCCATTATGCGAAGCTGATCCCACTCTGAACAGCCTCAAATCCCGCCTGGACTCTGTTTGATTAGATTGCCAACCCGGGGTAATCCTTTGATTTGGTGGAGTGTCAATTACCTTTCTCTAAACACACATTTACAGAGGAGGGAACTTGTTGGTTTAAATCAATGCAGATTGTTTCTTGATAAATGGACTCTCTTCGACCCCTCCCTCGCTCGCTCTTCCGAGGGCCCCTCTCCCTAGGGGCCCCTCCCCTCCCCTTTCCCCTTCTCGCCTATCCAGTAAACAATGCCCCTTCCAGGTGTGAAGCCGAAAAAACCGTGTGGGCTGAGGGGAGCCCTGCCCCCCTCCCCCTATTCATTCGCTCCCCCGGAGCCTAATTAAATTTGGCAGGTCCTTGTACACACAATCAAAACAGCTTCCTCCGGTGTAGCAAACGACCGAAAACCGCATTAGCAGCTATCGCTGCTGCCAAATTAAATTGTTTCCCACCTCCTTTTACAAGTGTCTAAAACCGAGACTTCGGGCTCTCCCCTCCTTCCTGCCTTCTCCGTCATTTCTCACCCCACACCTGTAAGTTCGCTGCTTTAAAAATGAATTAAGGAAAAATGCAAAGAAATACAAATCTGCCTCTCACACACACCCTTGGCCCCCACTTCAGATGTCAACAGATTCTCAGATGGACTTCGCCCCCTCTCCCCGGGAGAATGCACACTTTTCTTTTTAATCTTGTGACTTTCCCCCTTATTTCATATTAATTGTGACCCAGATGGGCTTTCTACCCTAGAGACCAACTGCGGTCTGATCTGGTCAGTTTCAGCCTAAACTTGTCAAATGCAAGAGGCCTCTTACTGATTATTACTGTTGTTACTCTTTTTCTAAATTATTTCTTCACACTCACTCCCTCAGCTCTCACAGAAGAACAATTTGACTCTGCAAACCCCTATCAAATTTCCCACAAGCATCTCCCTGGACTCAGGTTGGGAAAATCTTTTTCTTTTCCCATCCCTCCTCAAAGCCTTTCCCAGGCTGGTTCCTGCCTGGGTCTGCCCTGATTCTCCTTGGAGAAGGGGTGAGGAGGATAGAGGCCAAGTGGCTGAGGGCAATGAACCTTTCCAGGTGTGCTGAGTGTGGCCGGAGCTCCTATCCACAGTGGTCTGAGAATTCTCACAACTAACAATCCTAATAACTCAGTCTTAACAAGGATAAGAGCAAAAAAAAAAAAAAAAAATATGAACAGCCTCATGAATATCAGCCCAAGGGGAGCAGGAGTGAGCTGTTCAGAGATGAAAGTGCACAGAAATAAAAGCTCAATTTAATCTGCTTTAAAACCCTTCAACTTAACGTTTGTGCTTCAAACTCTGAGAGTGAGGACTGATTGCGGATAAATAGTTTCTTACCATGCCTGGAAGCTATTACACCCCTCTCCAACACAGTTTCCTATTCAGCAGTCCCAGTTTTCATTACCAGCTCTAATAAGTCTTAACATTATTAAATGCCAAGCGGACGATAGGAAAAAACGGACTCAGGGAGGGATCTCTCTTTAGCGCTTAAAGAGGAGAGCTCTTAAACCCCTTCTTGGGCGACTCCCCGCCATGAGAGGGGCAACCCCCGGAGAAAGCATTTGTCAAGAGCAAGAAGCCAAAACAAAGTTTGTGGGTGTGCACCCCTCCCCCTGCTCTGCCCAAGGGGATCTCTGCCTCTCCCCACCTGGCCCACGCGGGTGGAGGCTGGGAGGTCTTTTCACCTTTAACTTGGCCATGAAACTGACACCTGGGGCCTGGGAGAGAGATGAGAGTTTCCAACTGGGTGGTTCACCAGGATGCCAGTCACTGGCCAAGGTACTCACATCCAGAGCTGATAGATACCATTTGTCCCCAGATGGAAAGACAGCCCCTCTCTCTTCCCAACTCTCACATCATCCATTCCGCCAGTCTGCGATCACACCACACATCCACGCAGACCCCCACGATTCCGTTCCAAAGTCTGGTGGGCAGACAGCCACACTGAGAGACACATGCACTTACACGGCCATCCAACTCCTAGCCACAGGGCTCCACACACCCCAAGCCACATGGCTTTCTGGACACCCGGCCCACCGCTTTCATTTCATTTCTGCAACTCCGCTCCTAGACTCCTAGAAGCGCCAGTGCTCTGCAACTGCGAGCCTCGTACTGAAACCCTTGGGGACCTGGAGCTTCCCGGTTCCACTCAGGGAAAACCTCTGTCCAACGAAACTGCTTGTCTGCTGGCTCTGTAAGCCCAGGTCAGCACTAGAAACCCCTGGATTCCTTTGAGCCAAAGGCATCGTCAGACCAGACTTGCTACCCTCTTTCTTTCTCTTCCGTCTCAGGAGAAATGCATCTGTTGTGCTTCCTCACAGACTGAATTGGACATACCCGTGCCACACACACACACACACACACACACACACACACACTTAAAAGTCTCTCCGAACAAAACCAAACCTCTTCTTTCCTCCCAGGGTACCTCTCAGAAGATGCGTCTGCAGTGCTGTATTTGACCAGGAAAGATTATTCGAGTTCTCTGTCCCCTCCCAGCCCCCCACAAAGGAAGTCCAACTAAGTCCCTTTCTAGTCCAAACTGAAACATGGAGTGGCTCCCCACGCAGGGATCCCAGACTACCTCTGCCCAGCCAGGGGCTCCTTGGCATGCAGGTCCCGCCCCCCCCTGCAGACCCCAGGCCCTCCGCAGGCTCCGCACAGCGGGGTGCCGGGCACAGCCCGCTCCCTTTCTTTCCCTAACCCTTTTGTCCCGGTGGGACTGGGCTCTACTAGGGGCCCTGAATGTCAATAGCCCGCCCCTTCCCCAGCCCCAGCCTGCTCTCACACTGGGCTGCCCCTGCTCCCCCCTCCCCCTTAGACCAGGCCTGTGGGGGCTGGGCCTCGCTGGGACTTGTCTTTGGAAGCGAGCTTTGTCTGTGAAGTTCATCTTCAAGGTTGGGAGAGACTACTGAAAACCAGAGGGAGACCCGGGGAGAAGTTCCAGGGAGGCGAGGAGAGGAGGACGTCAATAACCCCCTGGAAAGAAACTCAAACATAATTGTGCGCTTGAACAAGTTTCGGGGTTCAAGACACTCCTCCCCCATTTTTTCCAAAGCCACTTTTTCTTTTTTGGAGGTTATAATGGCCATTGCCTTTCCTGTTTGCCTGCTCCCTCCCTGCGCTGTGTGTCTGGGGGTTTAGCTTCTTTCCCTGGTCCATCTTTGTGACTTTGGGTCTTGCGTTTCTATTTCTTTTTCCAAGACCAACCCCCCCCCTCCCCCCACCGCCTCCCAAACACATTGACGTAGTCTCAAAGAGACCTGTGGAGACAGTGGTGATGGGGAAGGACTTTCCTTTCTCCTGAAACTAACCCGTCAGTAAACAAAAGCACACACCCCCTTTCCTGGGCGTGCAGGCGCTTGAAAGAGAAATGCCTTCCCTAGCTCATCTCCAAAACGGCAGGGCTCAGACTCCAGCCCGCTAAAAGCGGGGAGAGGGCGTGGTGGAGCCCGAAACTCTCCCTCCCACGGACACCCCACCCCCACCCCGGGCATCTGGGAGCTTGGCCTCCACCCCTGGGCCCACTGGCGCGTGCCCGAGAGGAAAGCGCCTTAAAAATGTACGCTTCTGCCTCCGCGCTGTCTGTGCGGCCCTGGCGTCGCGGGTCGGAGAGTGAGGCGGCGGCCCACGCGGCCCGCGCTAATTTTTATTGATTGCAGCGGTCAGTCAACTGTCAGGCGGGGTTTCAAGGGACCGTTTAAAGAGCGTGTGCGGGTCTGGTTAACAAATTCATTTAGGGAGCCGCGGGCCGACTCCTCCTTCTTCGCCCCCCGCCCCTTTGCCCAAGTTTCCTATAAATAATAGATCGACACAGGGACTGGCAGCCAAAACGCCGGCCCCGGAGAACGCACGACCCGGAGCCCTCGGCTGGAGCGGGCGCTCCAGGGTGCGCGGTTCGAGGCCCCCGGAGCCCCCACGCGCTGCCGGGTCCCCGGGGACGCAGAGGCCGGCTGGACCCCGCTCTGCCGCGCACCGGCGTCGCGGGAGCCGCTCCCAGCCCGGCCGGGGGGCGCACCGAGGGGGCGCTCCCCACACACCCCGACAGGCTCTCGTTCCGCCAGCCGGTCCGGTGGGACAGCGCCGCCACTGGCCCGCACGCAGGCGCACGAGCAGCCCCGCGGGCTCGGCGTCCCCGGCGAGGGGCGGCCCCCTACCTTTGTCGCCCAGGATGCCGTCGATGCTGTGCTTGGCTTTCTTCTCGCCGTCCTCCTCCTTCTTATCCGCTTCGTCCTCCTCCTCCTTCTTCCCGAACTTGATTCTGAGCACTCGGCTAATCGAACTCACTAAACCTCAGAAATGCAAAGGCAAAAGAGCGGGTATAAGTCGTTGGGGCCCTGGGAGAAGTCAGGAAGCGCGTTTCCCCTCTAAACACACATTCAGGGGGACTCACACCCACCCCACCCCTATCGCAGGTAAACACCTAGGCTTATTGGGAGGCGCAGGTACTGTCACTCACACGGAGACTCCCCGGGGGCAGGACTCCCCAAGGCCGTGGCAGAGGCTCCCACCTAGAGCCTCCCTATCACGTCTCTGCACACTTGGACTTTGCACGATCACATACCCTCCATGAGTCAGTGAAAGTCACTCAGTCGTGTCCAACTCTTTGCGGCCCCGTGGACTATACAGTCCATGGAATTCTCCAGGCCAGAATACTGGAGTGGGTAGCCATTGCTTTCTCCAGGGGATCTTCCCAACCCAGGGATCGAACCCAGGTCTCACGCGTCGCGGGCAGATTCTTTAGCAGCTGAGCCGCCAGGGAAGCCCAAGAATACTGGAGTGGGTGGCCTGTCCCCTCTCCTAGAAGCACTCATACCCACCCCACCCCCAGGACCTCCCCGGAGCCCCTCCAGCCGCTGGCTGCTCCCCACACTCCCAGCCCCGCAGCCTGAATGCTCAGGTACACACACGTATACACCGGGGGCACTTTCCCATCCGCCGGCAGCAAGATCCAGGGCCTCCGCGTTCGGGACCCACTGGGGGCCGGTGGCAGCAACAGCACAGAAATGGTGACTTGGAGCAAAGTCCAGGGAGCTTGTGACCTACCCTTCTAGGCTGGACTCATCTCTGTAGGCCGAACCTCCCTTGTCACCCAACTCTGTAACTTTCTGCTCAACTCCTTCCTCCCCCCTCCCTCTCTCCCTCCCGGCCTCCCTGCGTTCCTCCCTTCCTTTCTCCCTCTTTCCTCCCTCCCTTCCTTCCTTCTCCTCCTCTCTCCTTTCCTAACTTCTTTTCCTCCCTTCCTCCCTGCTCCCATCTTCCTTACAGTTTTAATTCCCTCCTGTGCCCTCGCCTCCTTTGCACTCTGGTGCTTTTTCTCCCAACTTTTTCTCCAAGTTCCTCGTCATCCATCATCTCCTCTCGGCTCCCAGCTCCAGCCCCACACGACCCAAGCCCTGGCCCTGGTGACTTGGAAACAGAAGACGCAGGCTGAGGACTCCGGGCAGCTCTGCTGGCTCAGCTGCCTTCTCACCTGAGGGCACGGTGCTGCGGTCACAGTGCCCGTCCTTCAGCAGCCGGTCTCGGATCTCCCAGCTAAACATGCCTGGGTTTTCCCTCTTGTACTCTTCGATCTTTTTCTCCACGTCCGGAGTCGCCACCTGCTTCAGAGGTGGAGGTGGGAGAGTCGGAGTGGAAAGATGGGGTGGGGGGAGGGAGACACTTTTAATATCAACCTCCCAGGAGCCCTGGGGCCAGGCTGATGGCTCTGGTCACCCTGCCTCCATTCTGAGACTGGCTTCATCCTTTCCAGAAACCTGTTCCTGGCTCCCAGGAAGGCAGCTGGGGCTGGGGAATGTGCAACAGGATAGTGATAGGTAATAAACTAGAAGCCTAATTAGGATTCCGCCCCCCCCCCCCCCAACTATTCCAGGCAAGACTGAAGGAAGATTTCCCTTATCTGGGATGGCAACGGGGTTCTGGGCAGATGTAGGGACAACACAGGAATGACTCAATGGCCTGTTGGGCAATCTGGACCCCAGTTATCCCCATCCCTGAGAAATTCAAATAATGGTGGAGGCCTGGGCTTGAGGACCCTCTTCCACTGTACTGCCCATAGGTAGCATGTAGACTCGCTACTGCTACTGGATGACACAGGGTAGAGAGCGGGGCTCCAGCCAGGACCCCCAGCCACGGGAAGGCTGGCTGTCAGCTCTGCGGCAAAGACACTCACTCT
Source organism: Dama dama (assembly GCF_033118175.1). Classification (NCBI taxonomy): domain Eukaryota; kingdom Metazoa; phylum Chordata; class Mammalia; order Artiodactyla; family Cervidae; genus Dama; species Dama dama. The sequence goes on along the minus strand of NC_083688.1, from coordinate 2,182,694 downwards.
GGGCTTGCTGCCGCCGATGGCCCCAGGCCGGATGGACCCGGTCTCCTGGTAGCGGCAGAGAATCTTGGAGACGCAGCCGTGGGAGACACGCAGCTGGCGGGAGATGACACAGGGCCGGATGCCATGGTGGGCCATCTCCACAATCTTGTGGCGGATGTGGTTTGGCAGGGGTCGCCCGTTGATGAAGACCCCACCCAGCTGATTGACCCGGCCTTGGCCAAGCGGAGTCGACACTGGAGAGGGAAGGGGGAGATGAGGAAAAAGAGAGACCCAGGGTGAGGATGAGGATAAGACACTGAGTTCCGCCCTTTGGATTTCAGTTTTGTTTGAGCCCCAAGACCCCTGTAAGCAGATCTCTGTCCCCCACATTTGGAGCTGTGGCAGTTCAGATGTCAGGGGGAAGCTGCCGTGAAGCCAAGGGAAGGCCCGGCAGGGATGGGGACAGTGGTCAGGCCGGCTGCCAGAGTCCTCTGAGATGCTCCCCGTCCCCAGTCCTGCTGCACGAGGGGGGATGAGGACACACCTGGGGGTCTGTGTCTGAGAAAGGGGGGAGAGACACAGAGGGGAGAGGGGAGAGCCCAGAGACCGTGGAGCCTGGGGACTCTGGAACCGATGCCTCCCTGGGCCGGCAGCTTGGACAGAGGGTCTGCTTGCTTCCTAGAGAGGCTGATAACGGGTGCAATGGGGCCCATCCGGTCGGTTCCATGCTCTAAGTGGTCAAGTCTGATCCATTGGGTATCGGCCCCGGAAAGGCTGGTGGATTACTAGTATTTACAGCCCCGGCTTCTGCAGCAGAACTGTCCTACCCATAACTGGATGGCCGAGGTGCAGCAGAGGGGCCGGCAGAGGGGCCTGCGACAGAAAGCCTCTGGCTGCTGTCCCCGGGGGCTCCTGGCTGCCCCTCGAGGGACTCCACTTCCTTCCAACCCCTCTGGCAGTTCAGATTTCGTTTGGGGATAATTTGGGGGTGAACTGCTCCACTGGCAGCAAGCTCCTAAATCAAATACTCATTTGGCCTCAGACACCCATGAACTGTCTCTGCAGGTTCGGAGAGGCCGGTGCACAGATGGGCCAGAGTCCCTTCTGGGAACCAGGAAGACAGACGCGGTTCCTCCGTGTGAGCCGGGGAGGGCAGCACGCAGAGGAGGCTTTAATGCAGAGTCCACACAATTTCTTCCCAGAAGGTTGGGGGTGGGGGGGACACCCGGCGCACTAATCCAGCTTCGATCCCCCCAATTTGGGGACTCGCGGTTGCGGAGATCTGGTAGATTAGAACGATTTCACAGCCCCCGGGAGTGGACGGAGCTGGCAGTATAATTGGAAGAAAGGAGGCGAGCAGAGGCTCGGTGGCTGAGCTGTTCTTACCGCCTCCTCCCCTCGCTCTGCCGGTCCCCCCCACCATGGAAAAGTGGGTGCCTGAAGCCACCCTCGGATTTAATCAGAAATCGTGCGTCGCCAAGTCAGAGTGACTCGGTCTCCGTGGCGGGATATGCCATTAGCGCTGGAGAGCTCTCGAGCGCCCAACTTTATATTCAAGAGCCTCTTTAGCGACCGGCTCGGCTCTCTTCAGTATTCTCCGTCATGTTGGGCAAATATTGTCCTAATCCGCTGCGCGGCCACGGCCGCCTGTTTTACTTGCATTCGCTACAAGAGAGCGCTGCGACAAATCCCCGGGCCGGCGCGCTCTCCCGCCTGCGTGGCTGCTCGCGCGCACTTGATCACGGAGCCGCTCTCCTCGCCGCGGTCTAATTCCGGGACCCGCGCCGTCTAGCTGCCGGAGGGACACCCCCCTCCACAGATCGCAGGCTGCCTGCCCGTCCTTCCCCTCCTTGCCTTGTTTCCCTTCCTTGCGCACAAGTGGCTCACACAATTATAAGACTAATTAAAAAAAAAAGTCGCACCTATCTCTAACCACGTCTGACATCCTGGGCTACCTACCCCCAGAAGCCAAGGGATCCCTCAGTTGACAGGTCGAAGGCCTAATATTAGTTTAAAGAAAACAGAACAAAAACTCAGGAAATGGTCTCGGTGCGCTCCAGCCCTTGCTGGAGCCGAGAACCGGTTCACCCCGCCAGTCCCTCCGGCTCATCCCCGGTGCTGGGTGTTTAGGGAGGACACCTTAGAAAACTAACAGTTTCCCCTTGTCTGGACATTTCCGTGCCCTCTCGCCGTCTTGAGGTCTCTCCCGAGGGATTTCTAGAGTTCGGAAGCCCGAGTGCAAAGTTTCTGAGGGGCGGAAATCGTTACTGTTCATTACTTCAGCCTCGAAGTAATTTTTTTGTTTGTTTCCAGCCTCGAAGGCGAGGTCCTAGTTAAGACAGATAAAACATCACACACTGTTGGTATTTCGAAATAAAAGGGATTGTTAAACCATCCCGGGGTGAAAAGAACAATTCAAAACAAGAGTAGAAAGCCCCGTAGCTGGCAGAACGCGGGAGAGCAGAGAGAGGATTAGGTGGAAAGTATCTGAAAATAGTGGAATGAGTTGAGATCACTAGGACTTGAAATTGACCAGGACTCGAGATCGCCTCGGAGTTCAGCCTGGCGGGGAAAGGCCGGAACCCAGGACCTGCGACGCTGGGGCCGCCGGTCGGTGAAACCCACGCGAAAACGGACAAGTGTGGGTCCCCATAAACTTCCTGGGTCGGGCGCCGGGACTCGGACCCAGAAGGGAAGGGAACCGCCCGGCTCCCCCCGTGCTGGCGCCACCGCCGCCCCGCGAAGATTGCCACCTCTCCGAGGACTCGGAGGCCCTGGCGGAGGAGGGAGGCCACCCCGGGCGCTCTTACCTTCCAGGGGAAACCCCGTGCGCGGGTAGTTCTGCCCCGGAGCCGGCCGCACCATCCTGGGTACCGTGCCGGGAAGCGCCGCCATTCTTCGCGCACGCCGGCGGCGGGTCCCGAGTCGGCAAAAATCGCTTCCCGTCAGCTCCCCTTCCCCCTGCCGCGATCTCTTTCTTTCCTCTTCTTCTTCTTCGCCTCCTTTTTTTTTTTTAAACCTCCTCCCCCTCCCCTCGGCAAACACTCCCCACCCCCCACCCCCGGCAGCAGCCGCTCGCGTCCAGAAGCGGGGAGGGCGGGGTGGGGGTGAGGTTGGGGGGCGGAGGTCGGGAGGCTGGGGAGAGAGGGGAGGTGGCGACGAGGAAGTTCAAACAAACGAACACAGCCACCCCGAGGCCTCCTCTGCCCGCCCCGCTCGGCCAGAAGTTGTGCGGGCGGATGCGCGGGGCAGCAGCGGGGGCCGTGGACCGGACGCCGAGCGACGCTGGCGGGGGTGGCGGGGGGATCGCGGCCGGAGTCCGGGCCCCCAGCCTCGGACTGGCGAGGGCCGCGCTCCCGCGCTGCGGGCCAAAGTTTCTGAGCCGAGCGGCTGCGGACTGGATTCCTGTTTCCGTATTTATTTATATATTTATCCTCTAGCTCCCCCGCCCTCTCCTCTCCGGCTCTTCTCCACGCCTTCTTTCTCCGACCACACTCGCTCCTCGCGGACACGCCAGCTTTCACACTCCCGCCCCCCCCCCCCGAAGATCTGGGGAGGGAAGAAGGAACCTCTCGGGTTTCGGGGGCCGGAGGGGGGGGCCGACAAGGGGGTGGCGGGGTCGGGGGGGAGACGAGGGCGAGCGATCCGCTGGGTAAGTTGCGCAGAAGTGCTGGCTGGAGCGCGCGCGGGAGGAGGCGGCGGCGAATGAGACGTGATGGGTTCGGACTTTTCTTTTATTCATGAGGAGGGCAGGGGGCCAGGGCGGGAGGCAGCCGAGGACCAATAACGAAGAAATCTTCTACGAATTTATTTTTTTCCCCCCTCTGTTTTTTAAGCCTCGACTCACCTTGCTTTGGGGGGAGCATCTGAACCGCCAGTTAAAACAGAGGGAGCAAAAGGCGGGGGCGTGGTGGGGGCTGGGGGGGCGAGGGAGAAGGGGAGGGACCCCCCCCCCCCCCGCCAGTCCCGGTGTCTTCCCCTGACGGATGGGCCGGGTCGGCCGAGCCCCCAGTCCCCCGGTCGCCCACAGCCTGGCTCTGCAGTCCGGCTGCATGGGAATGCCTGCCTCCCGTCGGTGGTTGCCTGGAATTCTCGCCTCAGCTCTAGCCTCCCAGAGTCGGAGCCCAGCTGGATCTCACATCTTCTCCCTGGTCTCACTCACACACTCTGACATTTCTGCCATTGGGGTCCACCTGGAATTGGCCTAGGTGACCTGGGGGTGGGGGTATGACTTTCTTGGCGAAGCTGCCTCTGAGCCCTGGTGTCCTATTCTTGCCTGGCCTCCTGCAGCTCTGGGAAGCCCAGAAGGATGGCGGGGTGTGGGGCTCAGAAAGCCCTCTGCTCAGTGTTAGGGACCCACTCCCTCCTCCCCTCCCGTCCCGGGGCCCCAGCCCTCACCCATCTCCAGCCAGGATTAAACTCCTGCCCCTCTTCAGCTCATGCCCAGAAGCCCTCTCCAGCAGGTACTTCGCTGCCTTGAGTGGACCCACAAGTTGGTGCCCAGGATCTGGGGGTCCAAAGGGCTGGCAATTGGGAATGGGGGTACCCCCGAGCACCCCAGTTCAGAAGTCCTCTGGTGGTGGGGGGAGGGAGCCCCAGTTAATCACTGAGTGTGGGTGGGAGGTCCTGACTTTCTGCGCTCTCGCCACCTTCCCCAGGGCTGGAATGACCGGACCCTTCTGCCAGGGGGATGCCGAGTCCTAGGGGCGAAACGCCCTCCCAGCGGGGCAGGACGCCACGACTGCGGGTCTTTTGTCTCCCCCGAGAAAGAGTGTCTCCGGCCCAGCGCTGGAGGCCAGATACAATAAAATAAACCCATCCCCCAAACTCGCCCCCACCCCCAGCCTGCCCCCTGCCCGCCCTCTCCCCGTGCTGGGGTCAGCCCCCTCTTGGCCTGGCCTGGGAGCCTCCTCAGGCTGGCCCCGGGCACCCCCTCCCCTCCCCCTTTCCTCACCTGTGACCTTTGCCCCCTCAGCATGTGACAATCTCCTTCCTCTCCTCTCTATTCCAGTACTGGGGGCTGCTCCTGCCTGAGGTGGGGCGGGGGTGGGGGAGACCTTCTAGAAATGGGGGCCTGCTGCAAAGCTGTTACACTCTTGCCCCCTAGGGGCCCCAGAATTGAGGGGGGAAGGCCAAGTAGCTTTAAAATTGGAAAGGGCCCCCTACCAGTGCCTTTAGGAAACCAGGGTGCCAGGCTGCCTGAGTTACAGGGGCCCTGCCAGGTTTTCTGTGACCCTTTCCTTTCTGGAGATGCTACCCTACTGAATCCACTTGCCCCCAAGAGAGATGGGAAGGCGGCATTTTACACGGCAATGTGTGGGTCTGGGGACGGTGAGTCAGCCTTGAGTCAGTCCCTTTTCCATCTCATCTCGCTGGCGGGTCTGGCCTGCCTTGACCTCCTGAGGTGGCTGTATGTACACACACACACATACACACATACATGTTGTTCATGCATTCATGCGTCCATCAGTAATTTCCATCATGGTGATGAAGAATTTAAGCCGCCTTGCCTCTGTGCGTGTGGGTGGAGTGGGCCAGCGTGTCTGTGTGTGAATACAGGCTTGTGCCCACGTCTGTGTGAGCGCTGGGGAAGGTGCGTCTGCGTGTAGGTCCGCGGTGGGCGTGTGTGCTTCTGAGTGAGGGTCGGTGCCCATGTTTAGGCTCTGCCGTCTCTTCCTTGTCCTGGCGTAGCTCTAAGCGCCCACCAGGAAGGTGTGAGTCAGGATTTGCTCAGTCCCCGGGGTGAGAGAAGCCCTCTGGAGTGCTCTGAGCTCTGTCTCCTGGCGCACTTGGCCGCGGGTGTGGGCGCGGGCTCGTCTCCGGACCCAGTGGGGCAAGCACGCAGCCAGACCTCTCGGTTCAGGCCCCGACTGGTGGCTGCCAAGGACGTTGGAACTCGGGCGGCCCACTCGGGGGCCATCTAACTATTGGCCTGGTCCCTGCCCTCCGCTGCTGCAGAAGATTCAGCGGGGCGGGTTCAGTCAGTTGCGAGGGAGATTCCCACCCCTGACCCCCCAGCCGGCGCCCCTAAACCCAGGCTGGCGGCGCCAACGGTGGGTTTCCGTGGCTGGGGGATCCCATGGGCTCCCGCGGGGTGGGCGGAGGGGGAGAAAGAGGGGGGTGTCTGTCGGAATGAGCGTGGCCGTTCTCGCCTGTTGGAGACCAATTTCACAAATGATTTTTGCAACAATTAAGAAGTGTGGCGGGGTGAAATGGCGATTTCACATCCAGCAGGGGAAAGGGGGGGTGGTTCACCTGGGCGCTGGGGCAGCTGCCGCTGGAAGGGGAGGGAACACTCCCCCTCCTCTCGGCTCCCGTGCTGACCCCCTGGCCCCGCTTTGCTCCCCAACACAGGAGGTTAACCTCCTCCCAAGAGCCCCACTCGCTGCTGTAAGCCAGAGGGCGTCTGTTGGGCTGACGGTGGCCGGGAAGCGTTCCCTCCAGCCCCTCACCCGTCTCTTGCTTTCCCTGTTCATTCCCCTCCTCTTTCGCTCGGCCTCTCGCACACACTTTTCGGCCCCTCCCTGCCCCCACAGTCTGTGTCGCGGGCTCCTCTGTCTTTTTTCCCAGGCCCCTCTCGCTTCCTCTAGGCCTTCCTGACTTCTCCCCGGCCATCTCCTCTCCTCCTCTGCCCACTTTATCCACCGCGTCCCCCATCGCCACGCTTTCCGGAAGAATGTGCGGTCCTCCTTGGCTCTCTGAGCCTGAGTCCCGGGTGCGGGGCCGGCGGTGGGGGGGGCGCTTTGGTTAGATGGGGTTGGACAACGACCTTTGGGAAGACACCCTCCTCTGTTTGGCAGCTACCGTAAACTCTCGAAAGGAGGTTGTCCAGGCCCGGCCCAGTGTGGCTGAGCACCCCGCTCCCTGCAGAAACCACTCTCTCCTAGACGCCCTAAGGACTTGAGCAGTGGTTCTCTACCGCCACCTTGTCTGGTCTAAGGTCTCCTCCAACGCTCTTTGAAGGGCCACAACAATGCTCAAATAAGGACTCTCCCACCCCCCACGTTCCCAAATGGAACCCTCCAACCCCAGTTAAAATGGGAAAGACGAAGCCCCAAGGGTTAGGGGCAAGACCGCAGGTTGACTTCAGCTGCGGAAGTTGGTCTTTCTCTGGCTGTGAATTGATGAGACGTGTGAGATCAGTCATGGCCACCAGTGGGGCTCCTTTCCCGGCCCCCAGGGGGCCAGGGGTCTCTCCCCCAGCCCCAGGGAGAGGACACTCTTTCAGATCCCTGTGCAGTGAGCACCTTTTGAAGGCGATTACCCAATAAACCTTCCTTTAAAGGGTGATAAATCCACCTTGAAAACCAAGGGTTTTGATTTTGGCAGAGCCTTTTGCATTTTCAGAGGCTCCAGCCTAAGACGTCGACAAACGGAATTATTCAGTCTTCAAATGTTTGATAATGAGGGAGGTGGGGGCGGGGAGAGAAATGGAATATCTGCGAACAAAGGCCCCTCCAGTGGCGGCTCGGGCTCTCTCCAGGTTCCGGAGGCCAGAATTCCTCAGGGCTGTGTTGGAAGAGGCAGCCTTGAGAAAAAACACCTTTCCCCCCACTCCCCAGCATCTTTTATTATTTTTTCCTCTTACAAAGGAACACTCTTCTCAGAGTGACCTTGAAATATTTGCCCAAACCCGAGGAGGAAGAAGAAAACGGGGGTGTTGCTGGGCTTGACGTTTTAATTTCCCCCAGAAAAACAGAATGGGGTGCCTTGGATTCCAGTTCCCAAGGTAAACAACAACAGCGCACTCCTAACGAGGCTTCTCCCAGGCCCGCTGTTCCTTAGGCTTCAGGCAGCCTCCTCCTTCCTTCCTTCTTCCTGGGGCTCCATCCTCCTCCCCCTCCTCCCGCTCTTCTTTCTCCTGTCCTGAGAACCTCCTGGAAATTTGGAAGGAGGGACAGTGAGGTCGGAGCTCAGAGGTGCCGAGACGCCTGGGTCTCTCACTGCCGTGGTGACTGGACCGCTGGGACCGCCCCCGTCCTCCTCTTCCTCCCCTGGACTTCCCTCTCTCGTAACTGCTTTTCCGGTGACTTTCAGAAATGCCGTCAAGGCTGCCTTCACAGTGTGCCCCCCCACGTCTGTACACACCTTCCCTCTGCCCGTGACTCTCTCTTCCCTTGCCATTTCTGGGGTGGGCAAAGGACCTGCCCAGGAAGACGAGAGTGTCCCTTCGATCGGGCTCCAGTGGCCTAAGGGGCGTGGAGTGGGGTGCAGGTGACTTCGTGTCAGAGTGTGCGTGAGCACAAGTGAGCTCAGCACGCCTGGGTACCCAGACGAGTGTGTGAGAGCGCACAGGGATGTCTGTCTGTGGGCGTGTGTGCCTGTGTGTGCGTGCACACACACAGACCGAGGAGGTGGAAGTGAGTGTGCCGCAGAAAGCCCTGTGTGCTGGGCCCACGGAGGCACCTGCAGAGGGGCGTCTGTCTCCTCCCAAGCCCCTGGCCGCCTGAACAAAAGACCACGTGTCGGATGAAGATGGGCTGCCGTCACTGACCCCTTCAGTTCATTTCTCCAAGTTCAACTTGCCCTGAGTCCAGCGCTAACGGGTTGTCTACCGTGCTCACACGGTTACCTTATCACAGCTGAGCATCTATGGAACCGGCAAAGCGTTTTCATTAAACAAATCCAAAAGGGGTGGCGGCGGTCTGCTCCAGCCAGCCTGGAGCTTGTGGCTCTGCACACGTTCCAGGGACGCCCGCAAGCCCGGTCAAACTTTCCCTCCAGGCCCCCAGGCTTTGGAGGGCTGGGGTGGGACTGGATTGAGGATACAAAGATCAAACACTGCTGGGTTCCCACCTCAGATGGGCTTGTTGCTAAGGGGAAGCTGGTGGAATTGAGCTCCTCGGGTCCCCAAGGTGTCCTCTCCTGGAGAAGGCCCCTCCTCCGTCATGTGGGGAGGGGTCTTTCTTCTCCTGGACGCAGGAGCACTTCCTCTGTGTATTTCCTGCTGTCAACTAAGTTCCCTAGTAGATGTTCAGGAAATACTCATTGGATAAATGGGTGGGTGAATGAATGAATCTGGCACAAGCAGAATGTCTGGACTTGAGAAAAGGCTGGGAGACGGGGTCTTGAATCTTGTGAGGTGAGTGATTTGTAGGGATATTGAACCTTTGGCGTGGCTTCTGTGTGCCAAGACTGTCTCAGCCTCTTGGAGCCTGAGAAGGGCGATTAGACACACAGGCAGAGAGAAAGACGCTCAGATGGAGCTCCGAGCGTGGCTGCTCTGTGCCGTCTTCAGCAGCAGCGGTGAGTTGGGTGCAGACACCTAGGCTAGTGTTTGATCTGCACTCGGCCCTCAGCGGGTGCTGGCCCCACTCCCTCCCGCAGCCTCCAGTTGGCCACTGCGTTCCTTTCGCATTTTCCCCTGCAGTTCTGGGGCTGAGCTAGAACACAGGGCGCTCAAGTAAGGGCTAAACCGAGTGACCACGTTACTCTTTGACCCTTAGCCCCAGGGTGACTAGTAGTTTGGAACGGTAGCCCCACGCCAGGCACTCAGGAAAGCCTGCTTAATCTGAGAGCCACTCCTCGTGGTAGATACCAGCGTCTGTATTGTACAGAGGGGAAGCTGAGCTTCAGGGGGGTCCAAGGTCAAATTCTTTCTGGAGCTATTTTTCCTCTCTTCCCCAATGGCATATTGGACACCTGCCGACCCGGAGGGGCTCCTCTGGTGTCATATCTTTTTTGCCTTTTCAAACCAGTCCATCCTAAAGGAAATCAACCCTGGATATTTACTGGAAGGACTGATGCTGAAGTTGAAGCTCCAATACTTTGGCCACCTGATGTGAAGAGCCGACTCATTGGAAAAGACCCTGATGCTGGGAAAGACTGAGGGCAGGAGGAGAAGGGGGTGACAGAGGATGAGACGGCTGGATGGCATCACCGACTCACTGGACATGAGTCTGAGTAAGCTCCGGGAGATGGTGAAGGACAGGGAGGCTTAGTGTGCTGCAGTGCGTGGGGTCTCAAACAGTCGGACGTGACTTAGCAACTGAACACCAAAGGTCAAACTGAGGCTGGTCCCAGGTCACGGAGCCACCAGGGGATAGGGAAGGATTTCACCTTAGTCTCTGTGACTCTAAAGGCTGCTCTCTTTCTTGCTCCCATTTCTTCTCTTGGTAAATTGGATGATCGCCAGCACTGAGCACAGAGACTGGTATGTGGCAGGTGCTCAGAGATGCTCCTGAATGAATAAATGAGTGAAATTGAAACAGCCTAATGACCATAGGTTCGTGGGGGTGAGGAGGGGTGGGGAGGGGATGGCAGGACCAGACCAGAGCATGCCAGACCTGGGAGGGAGTCTTTGAGATGACCTTGTCCACGCAATTCGCAGGTTCAGGAGCCCAGCCCCCTCCTGGGGGCCCTGGGGAACCCAGAAGATGCTTAGACCATGGGAGGAGGTGGCCAGTCTTGGGGGGGGTTACTCTGCAGCCCCGGCAAATGCCGGTCTTCATTGGAATGTATAGATGGAAGGGAGCGAGCACTGCATATTTGTCTAGGTGAATTAAAAGCACAATCCCCATTTCCCAGAGGGAGCAGTTGGTTCATATTTATACATTTAGTCTTACAGGTGTAAAATAGGTTTCCTTTATGCTTATATAATAATTTTTCATTTGAATTTCAAGGCTTTATTCCCTTCTTTGGATTCAAGTCTTCCACCTGAACCCAATTCTCTCCATAACCATTAATTCCTTCATCATAGAAATGAATTCCATCTAATTCTCTATAGTGGCAGTTAGAGGAGATCAAAAAGGGCCTTTGCACAGGGCCCCCCCACCCCCGCACCCCCCTCTACCACTGTGGTTTCAGCTATTCTGCTCACCCCACCCCCACCAATGCTGGGTTTCAGAAACCAGAGCTTGGAGCAGAAAAACTTATTTCTCTCACTCGGTAAGTGTGTGTGTGTGTGTGTCTGCATGCGCCCATGAGTGTGAAGTAGAAAATGCTGCTCAGTTTCAGAAAGGTAACAACAACAATAATAATAATGATGGCTTATGATGAACCCGACGCCTGCTAGGCGCTTCATAAACATGGTACTTTTGAAAGCTCCTACACTCTCGCGAAGGAGGGATTGGTATCTTCATGTTACAGAAGAGGAGATGAAAGTCCAGAAATGGGAAATAAATTGCCCAGGGTCACACTGCTCGGAGGTGGCAGGGTTTTAAATTTTTAAAAAAATTATCAAGTATTTCACGCAGATATAATAGAGGGGCACCTATAGACAACTTCCTCATGCTCTCCTCTACCAAATTATTCCCTTTCTTTTCCTTCAGAAGAAACACAGTCATGAATTTGCTGTTATTTCTGTACACGCTGAAGGAGGCTGAATTATAGCCCCAAAGATTGTTGTTTCTGACTCTTTGTTGCCCATTGACTGCAGCACGCCAGGCTTCCCTGTCTTTCACTGTCTCCTGGCGTTTGCTCAAACTCACGTCCCCTGAGTCGGTGATGCCATCCAACCATCTGATCCTCTGTCACCCCCTTCTCCTCCTGCCTTCAATCTTTCCCAACATCAGGGTCTTTCCCAATGAGTTGGCTCTTCGCACCAGGAGCCAAAGCACTGGAGCTCCAGCTTCAGCATCAGCCCTTCCAATGAATGCTCAGGGTTGATTTTCTTTAGGATTGACTGGTTTGATCTCCTTGCAGTCCAAAGGATATCAGATCCTAATTCCTGGAACCTGTAAATGTTACCTTAAAATCAAAAAGGATCTTTGCAGATGAGACTAAGCTAAGGATCTTGAGATAGGGAGATTGTCCTGGATTATCTAGGAGGGCCCTAAATGACATGTCACGTGTCCTTCAAAGAGAGGGGAAAAAAGAGATTTGACACAGACAGAGGAGGATGGGTTGCTGTGACTGTGGGGACAGAGACTGGAGCGATACGGCCGTAAACCAAGGAATGCTGGCAGCCACCGGAAGCCAGAAGGAGTAAGGGAGAGATTCTCCCACAAAGCTTCCAGGGAGAACGTACTTTATGACACCTTGGTTTCGGCCTGGTGACAGTGTGATCCCCAGAACCATGAAAGGATAGATTCCTGTCGACTTACCCCACCAAGTCTGTAGAAATCTGTTACCACAATCACAGGAAAGTAAAATACATCCTTTTATAATCTTACTACCTTTTACATTGAACGATGTAGTTTTTACAGTTTATATAATGGTATGCTGCAGGAGGTTTAATCTTGAAACTTGCTTTTATTTCCCAACACAATGTTTTTGGAATTCATCGTCATTGAGGTTAAGTAGCTGTCAGTTTTTTGGCTTTTGGGGGGCTGTGCTGGCTCCTCATTGCTTTGCGTGCGGTGAGCTGCGGTGAGCGGGCTGCCCCTCTCTGCAGTGCGTGCGCGTCTCCTGCGGTGCCCTCTCTTATTGCCGAGCTGAGGTTCTAGGACCCGAGGGCTCTGGGATGCATGGGCTTAGTTGCTCCGAGGCACGTGGAATCTTCCCAGACCAGGGATCGAACCTGTGTCTCCTGCATTGGCAGGCGGATTGTCTCCTGCACCACCAAAGAAGTTCCAAATAATGTTAGTTCAAAGACAGAGAAGTATCTAATATGCTGGGCAAGTACACTTGGATCTCGAGTGGCCTGGTTCTTGCCTCTGTGAAATGTTCTGCTGGGTGGAAGCTGAGATGTCTCTGCTGCCGTGTTCTGTAAGGGCAGGCCCACACTTGCCTTCCCTGTACCCCCAGGTGTGGGGACCCAGATGAACACAGATTTGCCATGTGTTGGGAAGGCTGGGATCGTTGCAGCAGGCAGAGGCTATGGGAACCTGATTTCAAGTGAACTTAAGGATTTCATGCCTCTGAGACCTCAGAAGAGGTGATGTTCCCAGACATGAAGAGCAAGACTCTCAAAAGGAACCCTCAAGTAGAGACAAGAATGTGTGTGCACGTGTGCATGTGCGTGTGTTGGTGTGAGCTCCTTGAGGTCACAGATACAGTCTGCCTCCCCCCCACCCCCCCAGGACCTAGGAAACAGTGGTTGTTTGTTGAGCAAATGAATGAGTGTGATTGTGAGGGTAGGAATCGGTTGGAGATCTGTCCTGTATGTTTATAGTATGTATGATGGATTCAAGTTGATACACGTTGGTATAAATTGTAAGGTTGTGAGCAAGCGCTTCTGTGAAATTCACCTAGGATTTGCACCTCATTTGAACACTTTTACAATTTATGGAGTTTTCATGACCATGTTTTAAAAACTTGATTCTCTGCTGAGAACCACTGCCAGTGGGTGCACTGGGGAGGGTGGAGCAGCCCCAGGCTTCTCAGGAGCTTGGGATCCACGCCAAATACCCGCGAATAAGAAAACCAGGAGATTGGTTCAAGATGGCAGAGTAGAAGGACGTGTGCTCACCTTCTCCGGCCAGAGTACCCAAATCACAGCTAGCTGTTGAACAACCATCGATGGGAAGACACTGGAACCCACCCAAAAAAGAAAAAAATCTTGGTTCTCTCCTAATGTGGCGTGATATAGAGGCATGCAATTTTTCTTCCGAGATGAAGGAAAGCTGAGGGTGAAGGCATGAAGCAACTTTCCTGGTGTCATAGAGCAAGCAGGTGGCAAAGTGAAGTGAAAGTGAAAGTCACTCAGTCGTGTCCAACTCTTTGTGACCCCGTGGACTGTATAGTCCATGGGATTCTCCAGGCCAGAATACTGGAGTGGGTAGCCTTTCCCTTTTCCAGGGGCTCTTCCCAACCCAGGGATCAAACCCAGGTCTCCCACACTGCAGGTGGATTCTTTACCAGCTGAGCCACAAGGGAAGCCCAAGAATACTGGAGTGGGTAGCCTATCCCTTCTCCAGCAGATCTTCCTGACCCAGGAATTGAACAGGGGTCTCCTGCATTGCAGGCAGATTCTTTACCAGCTGAGCTATGAGGGAAGCCAGTTTGCAGAATCCAAGTAGGTCCCGTGAGTGGGGCTGTGCAAGAGGACATAGGTTTTACATCTTGATGAGCTCCCTTTTCATCTTGGTTTTGGTCCTCGGGAGCTGTGTTTCCTGGGGCAAATGACATAACCTTTCTGAACTTCTGTTTCTTCATTTTAAAAATGAGCACAGAAACACTTAACTTGTGGGGATTGCTGGGGAGAGGAGGCACTCAGCAGGGCTCAGGGGGGGCCAGCTCTCACTGCTTTCCTCAGCTGAATAGTGCTTTCCCTCTTTCAGTCCTGGGCCATAACCTGCATTCCACCAAAAATTATCAGGGAAATTTAGAGACACAAGCCGCCAAACCACTTGGCTGGCATCAACTGCTATCACCAAGGGGCCTGAGTTATCCCTTTTTTGGGGGTCACTGGGGCGTGATGACCTATGACCTATGTAGCCAGCAGGGGTGGGAGCCCAGGAGATTTGGGGTCATCTAGGACTTCTGGAAAGATCTGAGAGACCACTTTCCAATCTCGGTTTTTTCATTATGTAGGGGGCAGTAAATCAAAGGGCCTGCCCCAGGCTACAAACTTAAAAGGGCCCTAGGCTGACGGAACTGGGCAGGGAAGATGCGGATGCGGATGAGGAGGAAGCTATGGCTCCCCTGGCTTGCTGCCAAATGGATCCGAGGAGAGAAAAGTAACACACAAGGTGGGGAAAACCCACCAAAAATAAAGCTGAGAAGTAAGTGACAAGCTGAAGAAAATGCTCTCGGCATCTTTGCTGTTCACGTCTTTGCTATACAAAGAGCTCCTGCAAATCAATAAGGATGACGAACAACCCCTGGTCAGTGGACGTGGACAGGCAATTTATTAAAGATGTATGTGCAAGTTGTTACGTGTTAGTGGCTCAGTCCTGTCTGACTCTTTGTGACCGCATGAACTGTACTGTCCTGGGAATTCTCCAGGCAAGAAATACTGGAGTGGGTAGCCATTTGCTTCTCTAGGGGATCTTCTGATCCAGGGATCAAACCTGGGTCTCCCACTTTGCAGGCAGATTCTTTCCTGTCTGAGCCATAAATTGCTGGTCTTACCAGATACCCAGTCGGTTCAGTTCAGTCACTCAGTCGTGTCTGACTCTTTGCGATCCCATGGACTACCAGATACCCAAGAAACGAAATTAACAAGTTACCATGCTCACCCATCACAGGGGCAGTTGTGAGGGGGAAAATGATACTGTCCAGGATTACTGAGGGGTCTGGGAGCTGGGACTCTCATCTACTGTTTGAGGCAGACTGTACTGGTATCAGTTTCCTGAAGGGCAACTTGGAAAGCATGTCTCTAAAGCTTTAGGAATGTTTAGAACCATCCTCGGCCTATCACTTTGTACTTTTAGGAATTTATCATGCAAATGGGCAAAGGTGTAAGTGTGTTCGTCACTTTTATTTTTACAATTAGAAAAACAGGAAAAGAAACCTCTAACAAGAGGATATTGCCAGTATGTTATGAAACATCCATGTGGCGGCATACTCTGGAACCGTCGCAGGGACACATGGTGAGGGGAGTAGCATTTGTATGTTTCTTTCCCTCCATGCCAGCAACCTCTCCAAACGCTTAGCTCATTTAACACCTACCACTGTTTGAGACAGCTGCTAACATTATCATCTCAGCTGAGGGAGAACGTGAAGCACGGTGACATTAACTTTTCTTGGTCTCTTACCTGGTCAGTGGCAGACCTCAGTATGAACTCAGGTCACCTGGATGCAAGGTCTGTCTTAACTGAACTATGCTACCTCTCAGAATTTTTAATAACTTGGCAAAACGTTTATGAAATATTGAGTGAAAAAAGTCACTTCCAAAACAGTGTGATTCTACACTAAAAAAAAAAGCAAAACTTGTGCGTAGAAAAGTCACCCCAGAGGAATGTTGACCCAAATAATGAATAAGGACTACTAAAGGGTAAGATTACTCGTGATATTTTTCTTCTTTTTGCCTACAGGCACTTTCTGAATTTTCTATCATGAGGATTTTAACTTTGAAAAAGAAAGATATCCACGTGCAAATTATTATAAATGGAAAGAAACAGATTTTGGGCCCATGTTGCTGTCTCAGTACCTAATTGCCCCCCGACCCAATATCAAGGCGAAGAAATGCGACTCTTGGGTCACTTTTTTAAAAATAGTTTTGTTTATTTATTTATGGCCGTGCGGGGTCTTGGTTGCTGCGTGGGCATTCTCTAGTTGCGGCAGGCGAGGGCGTCTCTTGGTAACGGTCCACGGGGTCTCGTGGCAGCGTGTCTTGCTATAGAGCGCGGGCTTGCAGGCGCGCCGGCTTCAGCAGCTGCGGCTCCTGGGCTTCGTTGCTGGGCGGCCGGTGGGATCTTCCCGGATCAGGGATTGAACCCGTGTCTCCTGCACTGGCAGGCGGATTCTTTATGCTGAGCCTCCAGGGAGGCCCCTCAGGTCGCTCCTAGGTGTTCTCCTAGATGATGTTCCCCTAGACCCTTGTGCCGTGACTCCCTCCCTTTCCACGTAGGGAGTGGGGAAGCACTCGCTTGGTTTACCTCCACGCAGCAACCAAGGCAGCAGCCCCAGCACCTGTTTCCCGACACCCACCCACGGAATGCCGGCCCGGACAGCAGCGGGCAGACCGCACTCCCGCGGTCAGGGACGTCGGGCGCCACTACCTCTGTTTGACTTGGCGTCTTGGGTCCCACCGCCCTGTTACTCGGCTCCCAGATAAATAACATATTTCCCCGCCCCCACTCTTTGGTCTGGACTGTCCCAGCAGCGTCAGGGGCAGAGAACACTGGCTCTCCGAGCGTGGTTCCCTGGACCAGCGGCATTAGATCACCCGGGAGCTTGTTAGCAATGCAACTTCTCTCGGGTTACATGCCAGACCTGCTCCATCAGAAGCTCTGGGTGGGAGACTCGGGGTGGGGGCAACGATATGTGTTTTAATAGCCTTCCAGATGATTCTGATTCATGTAAAGGGTGAGGGTCGCTAAGTCAGGATCATGGTGCCGGGTTAGAATATTTGGGGCCGTGAGGGGGACCATGGTGCCGGTATTGGGAGGCACGTATTTGGGGGTGTGAGAGGCATTTCTCATCGTTTTCAGATGCCCCCGAAGTGACTGGCTCTGCTAAACTCGTTTTTGAAATCCTGAAGACAGGCTCTGGGAAATGAGTTAGTCTTCCCTCCCCTCCTCCTCCGTCCCTCAGAACGCTGCTGACAGCTGATTAATGGGGAATGACTCTCCAAAGATTTCTTTACATATATTAGGTTAGGAAAGGCTTTGAAAACTTTTTGCGGCAATTGTGCCTGCGAAGATTCCCTCCATTGGCTCTCCTCGGGGATGGGGAAGTGTATTCGTCTCCTTGCGATTTAGACAATGACCTTGGTTCTTGTACCTCTCTGGGAAGTGCTGGACTGGGAGCCGCGGGGCCTGGGACCCACTTGGGCTCCAGCACAGATTCACCGGATGACCGGATGACCTTGGACAAGTCACTTCCCCCCTGGGCCTCAATGGGCTCCTCTGTTTAAGTTCAGGGTCTGAGGGTCCCTATAAGCTTGTATCCGGGATTTGGAACCTGAAATTTTTTTTCTGTTCTGAATTTCCAGAGCTGGGTCTGGTTGAGAAAATTCACAGAGCTGTGTTTCATATATTGATTAATTCTAGGGAAGAAACTCATGAAACTGTAAAGTGAGAATGTGTACGTGTGCACGTGTGCATTGGTTGTTGTTCAGTCACTAAGTTGTGTCCGACCCTGTGGTCTCATGGGCTGCAGCATGCTAGGCTTCCCTGCTTTCCCTGTCTCCTGGTGTTTGCTCAAACTCAGGTCCACTGAGTCAGTGATGCCATCCAACCACCTCATGCTCTGTCATCTCCCTCTCCTGCCCTCAGTCTTTCCCAGCATCAGGGTCTTTTCCATTGAGTTGGCTTTTTGCATCAAGTGGCCAGAGTATTGGAGCTTCAGCTTCAGCATCAGTCCTTCCAATGAATATTCAGGGTTGATTTCCTTTAGGATGGACTGGTTTGATCTCCTTGCTGTCCAAAGGACTCTCAAGAGTCTTTTCCAGCACCACAGTTTGAAAGCATCAATTCTTTGGTGCTCAGTCTTCTTCATGGTCCAATTCTCACATCCATACATGACTGCTTGTCAAAAAACCTTTGTTGGCAAAGTGACGTCTCTGCTTTTTTAAGTGCTGTCTAGGTTGGTCATAGCTTTTCTTCCGAGGAGCAAGCATCTTTGATTTCATGGCTGCAGTGCATGTCTGTGCCCTAAAGACTGCTGTGGGCTGGAATTCATAGAAGATGTAGGCAGATACAGATAAAAGGAGCAGACTTCAGTTGTCTTTATTCCCTGAAAGATACATTAACCAAAAAGTGTTGACTGATCCTGGGTTGGTTGCTGTGAATTGCAAAGTGTGAGCCATTCAAATGTCCTCACTGGAAAGTCAAACATTTCTTCAAGTTCTCACGGACACCAAAGCTTTTGCAGGAAAACTGGGAATTGGCATGAAAGCAGAGCTTCCTTGGAAAGAACTGGGAGTCCTTTAAAAACCCTCCAGAGGCAAATTCTTCATTTTTCCCTTCAAGTGCAAAGTAAACCCTAGAGGGCAGGGATGGGAGAGGGCAGTGGAGAGAGCTTCCTGAACCAAGCCTCCCACTTTGTGTTCCAAGATCTGGGTCCCCAAACTTGGGCTGCGAATGGGGGCAGCTGAGCCAGTTGCCTCCAGCTGCAGGCCTGATTCATCCCCGGGGGCATCAGTCTCGTGCACGCCATGATGTGTGGAAGGCTGGGAGGTGAACACCTAGCCTTTGTCAGCGCGGCACGTGCTTAGACTACAAGGTAAAGAGCGTCGGAGCTTGTCTTTGTCAACCGGGTGACGTCTGCTGACCCACAGCTGGGTCCTCGCGTCCACCAGTCCACAGCCGGCCAGTGCTCCTTGCCGCCACCATCCCTGCTGGGTAATGGGAGACCCAAGGTACTCACAGCGTCAGACCCAGGGTACTGCTGCCTAGCTCTAAGCCAGAACCTGGGGCCGAGGTTTCCAGTGGCCTTGCTGTCTGAACCTACCCAGGGCGGTCAGTATAGAACCCATTACCCCTGGTCCTGTATATTAATAGATATGTGTGTGTGAGTGTGTGTGTGCGCGCGCGTGCACGCGCACGCTCAGTCGTGTCCGACTCTTTGTGACCCCATGGACCCCATGAGCCTGCCAGGCTCCTCTGTCCATGGGCTCTCCCAGGCAAGAATACTGGAGGAGGTAGCCATTTCCTTCTCCAGGGGATCTTCCCTACCCAGGGATTTAACCCAGGTCTCTCGTGTCTCCTATATTGGCAGGCAGGTTCTTAACCGCTGAGCCCCCTACACAGATCCCAGCTGTAAATCCCAAGCCGTAGAGCCAGTAAACTTCAGCACATCCAGCCCTCTTGGGTTCAGACACCTTGGCTCACCAAGCTGTGTGATCCTGCGTATCCCTGTTTCTTCATCTCTTTATCTGTCAAACGGGGCTGATCACCTCACTGATGAAATGTCAGACGAGGCGGTGCGCGAGAGGTGCTTAGCACAGCCGCTGACGTTTAGCAGTTGCATAATCAATGTCTATGATTATTAAAGCTTCGTCACACACGTTTACTGAACCAGACATGACATGTATTGCCAGGAAACACAGCAGCCAGAGGGACGGCGTGGACACAAAAATGAGGAACAGTTCAAAGGGGCTTTGGCCCTGAGCCTGAGGTCTGTGTCCAAACCCGGCTCTGCCATCTTCCAGCTGTGTGGCTTCCCTCGCTGGTAGAGGTCCGTCTGCCCCGGGGAGCTGTCCAGATAGGTGACTAAGTAGACCGGGGTGGCCTGAACGCAGCGTTAAATCACAGGCAGGAGCTCTGGGGGCTTGCCCATTTGAATCTCACTGAAACAACTGCGTTTCTCTCTCCTCAGCATTTTCGGGGGATTGGTTCCAGCAGCCCTCGTGGCTACCAAACTTGTGGATGCTCGAGTCCCTTGTATGAAATGGTACAGCGCGGCAGAATACAGCTCAGCCTCCATCTCCGTGGGTTCGGGTCCCACGGCAACAGAGTGGGTTTCTTTTTGCTTATTTGTTTGGCCGAATGGGTCTTAGTTGCTGTGCTGGGCATCTTTGGTTGTGGTCACGGGCTCTCTGGCTGTGTGGCCTGCATTCAGAGCGTGTGGGCTCAGCAGTTGCTGTGGGAAACCTTAGTTGCTCTGTGGCCCATGGGATCTTAGTTCCCCGACCAGGAATTGAACCTGAGTCCCCTGCACTGCAAGGCGGGTTCTTAACCACTGGACCACCAGGGAAGTCCCTGTATTTCCCTTCAACAGTGGTGATTCAAATGACTTGCCCAAGGACACACGACCAGTTACGTGATGGAAGTCGGGATGGCGAGCATGCGAGAGAAGGCAGGATGGGAGGCGGAAGGGGAGGACCACTGGCCCTCAGGTCAAAGAGGATGGTGCTGATTCTGAGAAGGAAGTGCATCATGGGCGGGGCCAGAGGATGGAGAGGACCCCGTTCTCCTGGAGGGGGGCTGTGTGTCCCCTCACCTGCCCCCACCCTCCTGCCAGCCCTCAAACACCACGGCCTCCCTAGCACCGGTTTTCTCTGCTGCTCTGCCGAGGCAGCATCTCCGGGAGGTGGCCGGCAGCCTGCACCGAGTGGCTTCTCCGCCTGTGATCTGAATCCCCCCCGCCGCTGCCGTGACAGGCGGAGAGCAGAGACGAGTTTAGGCCGTTTGCAAGCTGGAAGCCATTTCAAAGGGAAGGCTGGTCCTTGATATTCCCTGAAAATGTTTGAAAAAAAATGTTTTTGGATTATAAAAGCAACACTCGCTCTTTGCGATGTAGGATGAAATAAAGACTGCCCATCACGAAATCATTTGCGGCATGTTCTTCTTTTCACGGGTTTGTTTCCAGTATTTCCCCTGGACCTACATTTGCTATCCTACTATGTGCTGTTTCACTCAAATCTATAGGAAAGTATATCTTCATGCGCACAGTTGTGTTTTTTTTTTTTAAATCCAGACAGCATCATCTTCCATTGTATGGATATAGTGCAGTTCCTTTAGCTATTCCCAGCTGACATTTCTGCGGTTGCTTTCCCCTTCCCCCAGGAGAAATAAGGCTGTGATGAGCCCCCTGGCACACCTGTTATATAAACCCTCCTCTCTCGGCCCCAGGGAAGAGCCAAGCCCCTTGCATTTTCCCGACGCTTGGAGAGGGACCAATAGTCACTCTGACTCCAAATGCCTGAGGCCAGGTCCTTCAAAGAGAGGTCTCTCCCTCCTCTATTAATTGGGCAATTTGGAAACCCGGGCTTGAGTGAAAATATTATTTTTCCCCAGTCATTCTCAAATTGCTTATTCACCAAGTTAAAGCAGCCAGTCCAAGCGAGGGGAAAGAAAAACAAAGCCCCAAACCTGGAACCAGCTGTGCCGTGTTGTGTAGACAAAATAACCCTTTGACAGACCGATCGGATCACCTCTTTGACCTGTTGATTCCCCACCACGTCAGCGAGACTTCAGCTGTTCCAGTGGTTTGGGCTGTTTGTTTCTTCCTTCTCCTTCTCTTTCCCCCCCTCATCCTCCTCTGATTCATTTGTTGTGCAAATGATATTCCCACACAGAAAGAAGGGAGAGAAAGAAAAAGATACCCACATACATTCCTGGCCCAGAGGGGTCAGACTGGTCCTGCTCTCCCTCTCTTCCTTCCTTCTTTCCTTCCTTTCTAAATCTTTCTTTCTCTTCCTCTTTTTTTCCATTCTTTCTTTACATTTAAAACAACTGTGGGGAAATACATGCATGGATGTGAAACACATAAGGGCTTCCCTGGTGGCTCAGTGGTAAAGAACCTGCCTGCCAAACGCAGGAGGGGTGGGTCCGATCCCTGGGTCAGGAAGGTCCCCTGGAGAAGGAAATGGCAAGCCACTTCAGTATTCTTGCCTAGGAAAGCCCAGGGACAGAGGAGGCTGGCGGGCTGCCGCCCACGGGGTCGCAGAGAGTCAGACATGACTTAGTGAGTAAGCAACAACAGCATGCGAAGCGCGCCGTGTTTAACCATTTTAAGCTACAGTGTGGCGGCACTTAGAGCATTCACAACACTGCGTAACCATCGCCACTGCGTAGTTCTGGAATATTCTCCTTCCTGCAGAAGGAAACCACATACCTGGTGGCAGCCACCTCTCATTCCTCCCCCGACCCCAGCCCTGCGTGTGTGCACGCCAAGCACTTCAGCCGTGTCTGACTCTTTGCAGCCCCATGGACTGCAGCCCGCCAGGCTCCCCCGTCCACGGGATTCTCCAGGCAAGGGTACTGGAGTGGGTTGCCCTGCCCTCTTCCAGGGGATCTTCCCTCCCAGGGATTGAGCCCACGTCTCTCATGTCTCCTGCATTGCAGATGGGTTCTTTACCACTAGTGCTGCCTGGGAAGCCTGACCCCAGCCCTTAGCGACCACTAATTTACTTTCCATATCTATTGGTTTGCCTGCTGTTTCCTATCAAAGGAATGTTTCCTATCAAAGGAATCATACAATTTCTCTTTTAGTGTCTGGCATCCCTCGCTTAGCACAATTTTCCAGGTCATCCGTGTTGTAGCAGGAATCAGAACTTCAGTCCCTTTTATGACTGATGACATTCCATTGTATGGATACACTTACTTTTGTGGTTTTGAGTCTGGTGTTCCCATCAGGCAGCCTGGTGGCACGGAAGGGAGGGCGGTGATGGTGGAGGACTGTGACGACAGGGCTGGCTCATCAGAACTCTGCTCTGAGCTTCCTGGTGGCCAGTGCAAAAAGGGGAGGCAAGTGGGTTTAGTCCATCTGATGCAGGGTCTCTCCACCTGGGTAGCAGTGATGTGTTGGCTGACAGCTCTTGGTTGTGAAGGGCTGTCCTGTGCTATGTGGGGTGTTTAGCAGCACCCCCAGCCAGAAACAACCCCCACCCTCCACCCCCCTCAGTTGGGATAATTAACAATATCTCCAGACAATGCCAAATGTCTTTTGGGAGTTAAAAGTGCCCTGGTTGGGTACTGATGATCTAGTGAAAGGAAACCATCCCTGATGTGGGGTCTTTGGATAAAGGACTGGACAATGTGACCAGCAGGGTCTTCAGGATCAAGTGTCAAAGTCCACACATTGTTCAGCCTGTGCTGTTCCCAGCTGGCTCTGGCGACTTCCATCACTGATGTTAGTCTTCTCTGAGTGACGTAGTCTGTCCCTCCCATCCTGGGACCATTTCCTCAGTGAAGCTTGTTTGCCAGCTGCCAGGCTAAGCTCCTCACGTGCCCTTCATAGGTTTTATCTCAGGGGCTCCTCAGACAATGTCCCCGTACCAATGTACCACCCCCATTTTACAGATGTGGAGACTGAGCTTTAGAGAGGATCACCAAATGGGATCCTCTCGGTGGCAGAGGGGCATCTGAACCGGGGTACCCTGGCCCCTGTACTTCTAGCAACCAGAGCAATAGATCTCAACTGGGGCATACTTTTGTCCCCCAAAGGGCATTCAGCGATACCTGAAAACATCTGCAGTTGTCACAATGATGGGGGCAGGGACAAGTGAGGGGAAGCCACTCGTGTCTAGTGGGTAGAGGCCGGAGATGCTGTTCAATGTCCTGCAACGTACAAGACAAGCTCCTCTAACACAGTGTTGCCAGCCCAGTGGGTCTGCGGTTCTGAGGCTGAGAAGCCCTGCCCTAGATGTTGGTCCACTGGGAGGAGAGGTGAGCCCGGTGGGATGGGGGGGTCCTAGAGGAGGAGAGGAGATGGGGAGGGTGATAATACGATCTGTGGGCAGATGAGGTCTCCACTCACAGGGTGTGGGGGCCTTCTCCACACCCTCCCCGCCTCCTGGAATGAAGACCCAGACCTGGACTTCCCCATCTTTCAGCTGATGTTTGCATAGGCACGACAGAGTACTATCCAGACCAGGAAAGCCTCTGGAAGTCTTAAGATTCTAGACACATCTCTTTCTTTGTTTTTAATTGAGGAGGAAACGTCGGAAGATAAATGGATCATCCTAGACCTGCAGAACTACCCAAGGTGGTTATACTGAGAGAGTCATGAGACGGGGATTTGGAGTCAGGCAGGATGGGGGCCCAGGTACTGCCTGCCTGATGACAAAGCGTCCTCCGCCCCCGGGCCACTGCACTTGCTGCTTCAGCTCCTGCGCCCGCATCTGAGTGATGAGGATGATAACACCCAGCCCCCGGTGTTGCTGGACAATTCCATGAGACACTATATGTGAGGGCACGGCTTTGGTTCTCGGTCAGCTCTTCCCACGCGGTACTGATCACTGTTGTTGTTACTATTTAGTGATTGTTATGATCGGAGTCGGGCTTCCCAGGTAGCACTTGTGGTAAAGAACCTGCCTGCCAGTGCAGGAGACGTAAGAGATGTGGGTTTGATCCCTGGGTCAGGAAGATGCCCTGGAGGAGGGCATGGCAACCCGCTCTGGTATGCTTGCCTGGAGAATCCCCCAGACAGAGGAGCCTGGTGGGCTACAGTCCATGGGGCCGCAAAGAGTCAGATACAACTGAGCGACTGACACAGACATGATCAGAATCAGCAATCCTGCTAGAGCCGATCTAGTCCAACAGCTTGGCTGCCAGATTGGGAAAAGTGAGGCCCAGGGGGGCCGGGACCCACTGGACATCACCCAGCGAACAAAAGGAGACGCTGTTCCCAGCCCAGTGCTTGCTCTGGGGCCCGTCCTGACTGGAGCAGAGAATTTCCACCTGAGGTTGGGGTGGGGGGTGTGTAAATAGCTTCTCCAGCCTTGCCCTCCCTGAACCAATTTGTAATGAATGGCTTCTGGCCACGCTTCTCCCCGCCTCCGTGGCAGACCTGTAAAACCTGTATGGGAAGCTGCTGTGGGCAGAGCGGCTGCTGAAGGGCCAGCCTCCCTGTTCCGGTCCTTTGTCCCCCCTGCTCTTCAGAAGGGGGCGACGGGCCACCTCCCCATCCTGCGCGCCCCCACCAGCCCTTCCCTGCTGGCCAGGAATCCGCGCCCGTCTGGGCTGTAATTTGCGGCTAGTACTGAGGCCATCCTGGGGTGTGGTACCCTGCTGGGGGGTGGGTGGGGAGACCCCGAGGGGCAGCAGCCCCGTGTGGCCATCTAAAGAATTTGGGGTGCCCATGCCGGGGGGTGGCGGGGTGGGTGACCATGGGGGCCAGGTCCAGCGGGCTCCCTGCTCCCCAAGCCTCCGTGGGCCAGACCAAGGCAACCGCCGGGGCTCCGCGAGTTGGGGCATCTCTGCTCTAGCTGCTGACTTTGGCAAAAAAGAAATCCTCCTACTTAATACACTCTCCTTCCAGACAGACAGGGGTTTGCAGTCGGCTCTGGGAAGGGAAGACAATCTCGTTACTAATGCACCATAAAGTACAGTAAGTATTCTGCTGACAGCCTCCAAACCCAGGAAACAATTCCGAAACTCTAAAAAATAATAATAATAAAGAGAGAGAACCCAAACCCTCCGGAAGCCTCTTTCTCTTTGGGGAACATTTTATTAAGATGGGACATGAAGTCATGCTTCCTCGCTGCCCACCCCTCCACCCAGCACCCCTCCTTTGGGTCAAGATCTTTTTCCCGAGTCGAGGAGTGATGTCTGATGTTACAATTTTGAGGTCAGAGCATCAGGCACGTGGGTCGGGACGCAGTGCCCTTGGCCCAAACCCTCTGGATGGAGCGGGGCCTCCTCAGAACCGGCCCAAGAAAGGCCTCCCGGTCCTCTTCTCTCTCCCTCCTCCGCATCACAGAAGCACACCTGGCTTCAAAATCGTCTCCATTTTTTCATTAAATCCGAGCATCCTAGGGAGGGAATGACCTGGCTACTTCAATTAATTTTTTTTCCTCTTTCAAATCAGAAGGTTCAATTTTCTTTGGAGGAGGTGGTATCTTGTAGGAGGTGGGAGGCGGGGGGAGTTTAAAATGGAGGACTGCATTTGAATGTTTGGTCTTGATAACAGATAGGGACCAGCATGGAAAATCATCTTTATCACCCCAATATGGAAGGGAAAGCGTGTGGGCCTGGGCTGGCATACCAAACGGCCTGCCAGCCCTTATCGTAATCCCAGGAGTCCCCCCCACCGCCCCCACCGTCACCTCTGCTATTCCAGGCAAGTGTCAGACGTCTTCCCTGCTGTAGGGAGCCAGATAGCAGGAGCCGGGCCGGCGCAGCGGGCATAATAAGAAGAGGAAATTGCTCCCAAGGAAAGTTTTCCGAGGAATTAACTTCCGATGGGTGAAGGAGGTGCGGTGGGGGTGGGTGGGCAAAGGCAGGGAGCACTCTGGCAGCGCTGGCCGCGTCCGAGGAAGCAAGAGGGAAGTGCTTAGGTTCATCCGCAAGGGGTGCATGGCTCCAATGGGAAAGGCTCGTGGGGCGACCAGTCCTGGGCAAGGAGCAGCAGGCAGCGAGGGCTCTGGGACTCCCCAGCCCCCAGCCGCCTGTGGGGAGGGGCTCCGAGGTCCCCCTCTGGGCGCCAATCTCCCTGCATGTTTGTCCCAGAAATC
Organism: Dama dama; assembly: GCF_033118175.1. NCBI lineage: Eukaryota > Metazoa > Chordata > Mammalia > Artiodactyla > Cervidae > Dama > Dama dama. The sequence goes on along the minus strand of NC_083688.1, from coordinate 2,156,323 downwards.
TCGCCGCTTGGTGGGAGGCATCCCTGACCTGATGATTTTGCTGACTGTCCTCCTCTGAGCAGGCTCAGCCCCATGCCAGCCTCCTTACCTCGCTCAAGGCCAAGTCTAAGGTTCCCACCCCTGTGCGGAGGGCACCCAGGACTACAAAATGCTTCCTTCCAGCCTTTATTCAGAAATAATGGGCTGGCCAACAAGTTCATTCGGGCTTGCCATAAGCCGGCATGGAAAACCCGAATGAACTCTGGCCAACCCAGTGTTTGTTGAGCACCTACTATGTACCTTAGGTTTCCCTGGTGGCTTGGCTGGTAAAGAATCTGCCTGCAGTGTGGGAGACCTGGGTTCGATCCCTGGGTTGGGAAGATCCCCTGGAAAAGGGAAAGGCTACCCACTCCAGTATCCTGGCCTGGAGAATTCTATGGATTGTATAGTCCTCGGGGTCTCAGAGAGTCGGACACGACTGAGTGACTTTCACCGCACTTCACTTTGCTATGTACCCGGCTCAGTTCCTGGCGCTGGGGGCGTGGCCGGATGAGGATGCAAAGTCAGGGCCAGCCAAAATAAATGCCTCCCAGCACACAAATGTGCGAACAGGTGAACTAAGAGGAAGCCCTGTGAAGGGCGTGAGGGCAGGAGGGTTGTAGACAATGGAGCGGTCACACAGCAGCCGTGAGACCAGGGGCACGGGCCTGCTCCCTGCGCCTCAGATCCCGCACCCGTCGACTGGCCATGAAGCACCCCGTTTTCTGGGAGGTGAGTTTGGTATAAAAGGGCCAGCGCTCAGCACAGAACCTGTTCTGCAGTAAATGCTCAATAAAGCTTTGTTCATGTTTCATCAGCAAGGGTGAGTGCAAAGTTGGCAGGGGCTTCCGCCAGGAAGTCCTGAGTATGAGAACGCGGGGGAGGAGCTGGCCCTTCTGGAGGTGAACTGTGGCCAGCCTGCCTCCCAGCGTGGGAACCTGGGCAAGGACGTGGCCTCAGTTTCCCCATCCGTAGATTTGGGACGCTGTTGGTAGGTATTTTATAGAGTTGGGTGAGGATTAAATGTGTTGCTATGAAAGGTACTCTTGAAAGTTCTACGAAAAGACCCTGATGCTGGGAAAGACTGAAGGCAGGAGGAGAAGGGGACGGCAGAGGATGAGATGGTTGGATGGCATCACTGACTCAATGGACATGCGTTTGAGTAAATTCTGGGAGTTGGTGATGGACAGGGAGGCCTGGCGTGCTGCAGTCCTTGGGGTCGAAAAGAGTCGGACTTGACTGAGCAACTGAGCGTGAACTGATAAAAGGTACTCAGCGGCAGTGTGCTAAGTGGAACGTATTCTATCATGGATTCTGGGATCCGTTTGACCATGTGTTCTCAGGGGATGTCTAAGGTGGAGGGGTGGGGAAGGCACTTGGGCTGGGAGCCAGCTCCCCGGCTTCCATCCTGGGAGGACACTCAGGCATGACCGACGTGGCCTGGTCTAGCGCCGTGGGGCCATACAGGGGGCAGAGGAGCAGGCCCAGTGCATCACTGGCCTGTGGATTTGCAGGGACCCTCAGGATGGGTAATGAGGCCAGACACCCAGAGACACCCAGAGAGGGTGTGGGCGCTTCCTAGGGCCACACAGCCTGCAGATGGGCACCTGCCTGCCCCTGCCTGGTCCCGGCCAGGGCAGTGGAGGGGGTCCTGGCGGGGATGGCTCTCCAGTTTTAGCTCCAGGGGAGCCAGAATGATCATCCTGGAGTAATTGGGTGCTAATACCATTATTGCTCCTATTTCATACTTTCCAAGTCCCCAGGGCCCTCTCTCCAAGGATCTCAAAGCCCTTTACATGACAATGCTGCCATTAACTCATAAATCCTCCCCAGCCTGCTGGGAGGAGAGGTGGGTGGTATGTGTGAGATGCTGAGGAATTAACCTCAATTATTTTCCTCGGATTCAGACTTCCCCGAGTTGTCAGGTTGGCTCTGGGGTTTGGCAGGCCCCTGTCAGTGGTCATGGGGCAGAGGCCGAGAGGCTGGGAGGGGCTGCTGGGGTTTGCTGAGCAGAGTTCTGTTATCCGACTGAGCTGGGGGTTCGTGACTTCACATCCTAATTTTCATAACAACCCTGGGAGGTTTGGGAGCAATATTCCCATTTTGCCGTGGGAGAGATTCAGAGAGGGCAAGGATGCACTTAAGGTCACACAGCGAGCAAAGAGCAAGGTGGGAGTTTAACCCCCAGCCTCTGCTGGGTCACCGAGCATCGGGTCGTTTCAGAGAGGGGCAGGCCTGAGGGAGGAGGTGTCTGGCTTCCAGCCACCAGGCTGTGTGACTCAGGACCCTTGATGCCTGTCTCTGAGCAGGACCCGTGAGCTGATGCTCCAAGGTCAGGGTCTTAGGTCTAGTTCTTGCCTCCAGATTGCAAGGGGTTGCTTTGCCCCACACTGCTGAAAAAACACAGGCTACCTAAGGGGATGGGTGAGAAGGAAGGGTGGTGCATTCATTCATTCATTCATTTACATGGGCGCATATTCATCAATTACACTTTGTACTCCCACCGTATAGAGTGGAGGCTAATAGATGTGTTGGAGTCAGGATGCCGGGGTTCAAAGCATCCTGCCTGTGGGATCTTGGGCAACTGACTTGATCTCTCTAAGCCTCAGCTTCCTCACCTGTGGAAGGGGGGGCAATAACGGGTACTAGGCTCCCTCCCCAACCACGGCCTGAGCACCGGCTCTGAGCCAGCTCCTCCCCCAAGCCTGAAAGGCCGCAGTGAACAGCGGACAGGAGGGTTGGCCGTAGGCCCCCAGTGGGGGAGGCAGACGAACCCTGACCGGGTAAATTTCTCACCATCAGGGGACGGACACACTCGGGGGTGTGAGGTGGCTGTGGGGATTAGACCGGATAATCCTCATAGAATGCTTCATGTGGGGTTTGGGGCACGGACAGTGTTTAATTGGTGTTAGTGGGGGTTTTGATGCGCTGGGCCCTACACTGGGGGCTGGGGACGTGTGACACACACAGGCGTGTCCATCGGAGCCTACCTGCCCGCTGGAAAGTGAGGCAGAAGCGGTGAGAGGTGAGAGGGCTGTGCTCACTGACCTGCCTGGACAGGTGTCTCAGCCATCCCGCCGTCCCTGCTCCGTGGCCCAGGCCCTGCTCCTTGACATCCGGTCCTCATCTCTCTACCCCGTGTCTCTGCCTCTCTCTCTCTCCCCGTCCCCCCTCCCACCTTGCCTCCCTGCCTTCTCTTCTCAGGGGGCTCCTGGCTTTCTCGGGTCAGGGCTGCAGGGGAAGGAGGAACCAGCTCCCATTTCCCAGATGTGGAGACTGAGGCCCAGAGGGGTGACAGGATGTGCTCAGGGTCACAAGGTCAAGCCTTGACTGATTTCGAGAGACATTGTCTGCCCCATGTGGTGACGTAGAGAACTTCTGGGGTTTGGGAGAGCATTTGGATCCCCTCTTCTGACAATCCCAGATAGTTGGGGTGTTTATTACAGATGGCTGGGCTTCAGTGCTTTGTGGAAAGTAATTGTTTCCTGGGTGTTTGTTTAAATGCTGATTCACTGCAGAGGCCAGAATGCCAGGTGAATTCAGCCCAGATTGGGAAGGGAGTGACAGCAACTCTGGGTTGGTATCGCCCCACCTATCCTGCTCCTAAACGATGGGGGAGTCAGGGGCGTGTCCCATGTAGAGTGGCCAGGTTTAGCAAATATGAATTCAAGATGACCAGGTAAACATGACTTTCAGATAAACGATGCATCACCCTTAGAGTAATTGTGCTCCCAACTAACCCTGTGTTTGATCTAGCAACTTCTAATCCCACGGGAGGAGCAGAAGCAATGGAGCTTCTGCTGGGCCTCAGTTTCTCTGTCTGTCCAAGAAACACTTTTTCATAAGAGAGATTAGGAACGACACATGCCCTGGAATCTCCAAAAGGCTGCCTAAGGATGGGGGATGAGCCAGCAGTTCCCTGGGAATGTGCGTGCTCACACTGTCTTCTTGCTCTGGATTTCTCCCCATCCCTGCTCAGACGCCACACCGTGGGTGGAGCAGGGGCAGGCTGGGCTGTGGAGTCAGGTGGACTTGCATCCGTCTGGCCCCTCCTGACTCTGCTGCTTCCAGGTTGAGTCGCTTTTGTCCAGTTCTCAGTTTTCTCATCTGTGTAATGGGCGCCATGATAAAGTCTGACCCAAAGGGCTACGGGGACTCTCAAATGCACTGGGGTGGAAGACGTGCCTGTGTTTTAAACAGGGTTGCTGGCTCTGAGTGAGCCTGTGGGTGACGTGGGCGTGAACTCCTCAGCAGCAGGTGACACCACACTCCATACAGTGGCCGCTCCCTTGTGATTCCCGCTAAGGGGGTGTGTGAGCGTGGTTATGGAATCTTAGCACTGGAAGACTTTTGGGGATCACGACTCTAGTCTCCTCATTCTAGAAAATGAGGCCCAGAGACACCATGAAGATACCCCAGGAGCACATGGAGGTCCTGGCTGATGGATCTCGAGCTAGGGTTCCCGAATCCCAGTCTGAGGTTTGCCCCTACACAAGGCCACAGTTTGAAATGTCATTTAAACCTTTCTTTTCTGGAGGCAAACATTCATTCTGTAGGAGGCATTCCAGCACGACCAGGAAATGCTGCTGGATCTCAGGGGTGAGAATGAGGCGACTGCAGCAACAGATGGAGACGCAGAAGCTGTGGAGCGTGGCCTCTGCCCACCAGTCCTCAAGGATCTGTCGGTTTCCTCCTCCCGGCAAGGGGACCCTGAAAACAGCACTCACCAGCCCAGCTGTTCTGTCCTGAAGTCCCCAGATCTGCCAGACAGTTTGCCGGCAGACCTTCCCCAGTCTGGGATATGGATGGGAAAAATTTTTCCTCCTTGGTACTCCAGACCACTAGGACCGTCAGTCACATCTTCCAGAGAAAGACTGTGGATGTGTCCCCTGGGCACCTAGGGCCTGGAGAACGGACGGGAGAGGTGAGAGGGCTGTGCTCACTGACCTGCTTGGACAGGCGTCTCAGCCATCCCGCCGTCCCTGCTGCGTGGCCCCGTCCATCTCTCCGGCGGCCCTGTGTCTCTGCCTCTCTCTCTCCCCGTCCCCCTCTCCGTCTCTCCTGTCTGCCTTCCCTCCTTTCCAGGCCGCCCCCCTCCCTCCTTCTCATCACTGGTGGTCTGTTTATTCCTGAGCCACTTCTCCTGCAGGGAGACGCTGGAAAGCCCTGGCTCCAAACCAGTGCGATCCTAATCTTCCCAGCAGACCGCCTGAAATGGAATTTATGAGTAAGGTTCTCCCGGCTCCTCCGTCCGGGAGCCTGGGCGGGACTCCCAGCCGTCGGAGGGGCCGGGGGCACAGGAGTAGGGCTGGGGTTGGGGTCACCAGGTTGCCGCACACGGGGCTCTATCTGCCCATCTTGGGGGGGGGGGGGATTCGGTCCAAAGCCGGGCTGCGGAAGCTTTTGACCTGGAACCAACTTCGGTTTTGGGTTTGCAGAACACAGTCACCCTCGAAGCGGCAATAGATTGCTCCCCTCCTGTGGGCGCAGCGGCGCTCGGGGGAAGGCACACCTCGTGGAGGACCCAGGATTAGGCCAAGACAGTGCGCTGCAGTCCCCCATTCATGGAGGCGTTCATTCGTGCTTCTTGAGCCCCCTCTCTAGGGCCACACACTGGCGCTGGGAGATGAGGCTACAGTTTGGAGCCCAAAGAGACCAACTCCTTTCTTCTGGGAGCTAATGCACTGATCATGGAGAGAGATATTAATCCAATCGTTATTTGAGAGAATGTTAAGCGGGGGTCCTTGAGCTGGTGATAGAGGAGAGGCATAGGGCGCCCGGTGATACAGGGTTTGACTGGGTTGATAGGGAAGGCATTTTAAGGTGACTAAAGAAATACCGTTACTTGTTTATACAGACAATGGTGTGTGCTCAGTCGTGTCTGACTCCTTGTGACCCATGGATGGCAGCCCACCAGGCTCCTCTGTCTGTGGAATTTTCCAAGCAAGAATACTGGTGTCCGTCGCTCAGTCGTGCCTGACTCTTTGCGATCCCGTGGATTGTATCCCGCCAGGCTTCTCTGTCCATGGGATTCTCCAGGCAAGAATACTGGAGTGGGTTTCTCCAAAAGACATTTATTTCTCCAAAAGACAGCTAGGCAATCACAAACATAATTTCTCTTGCTTTGCCATCACATTTGATCCCATTTTGATTTTATGTGGGTTGACTTCAGCTACCCCTCCAAGCTGATGTGCTGAGGTTCTGATTGTCCCGAAGAATTCCCAAGAGTATGGGCTGCTGTCAACTCCTCTCCCCACTCATCCTCAGAAGTGCTTAGGCCCCTTGGACCCACAAACTGTGACAAGTAAAGGCAGCTTTCCCTGTTTCCTCTGCGCCCATGGCTCACCCTGCCACTGCTTCAGATTCCAGGAGGCGTGGGAGGATCAGACGAGAGCAAGGCTCTGCTACTGGAGGGAGGGTCTCGAGATCTTTCTACCTCCCTTCTCACTGCTGGCTCAGACAGTGAAGAATCTGCCTGCGATGCAAGAGATGCAGATTCAATCCCTGGGTTAGGAAGATCCCCTGGAGGAGGGCGTGGCAACCCAGTCCAGTATTCCTGCCTGGAGAATCCCCTGGACAGAGGAGCCTGGGACGCTACAGTCCCTGAGGTCCCAAAGAGTCGGACACGACTGAGCGACTTTCACTTTTCTGTCCTGTAAAATGGACTGCTAGGGCCCCATAGGGCGATCTCACAGAATTTTCTGTGAGTCGCTAGAAGCAATTGCGGTGAAAGGTTTCTACTGTCGTGGAAACCCCTGGAGTAATCCCCACACTCACTGCCATCATCCTCATCCTTGAAGGCGAGCGGAGGGGCCAGGGCGAGGTTTTGTTCCCTTCTCCCTGGGACAGAAGTGCCCGGCTCTTGGGAGCGGAGTGCTACCTTCTCAGCGGAGCAATGCTGGCCCCTAGTGGTCACCCTGTGCCTTTCTCTTCTGGAAGCCAAGGCTCAGCCAGACATCAGCGGTCCCTCTACAAACAACTCCCTCGCCCTAAGCTCCCAGGGGTCAGGGACTCTGATCCAATCACTGGAGGGCAAATAGGAGCGAGCAGTGAAGGTATAGGGCCCTTGCCCTTGTTGTTGGTTGGGGTTCAGTCATTAAGTCATGTGCAACTCTTTGCGACCCCATGGACTGCAGCACGCAAGGCCTCCCTGTCCATCACCAACTCCCGGAGTTTACCCAAACTCATGTCCATTGAGCCAGTGATGCCATCCATCCATCTCCTCCTCTGTCGTCCCCTTCTCCTCCTGCCTTCAATCTTTCCCAGCATCAGGGTCTTTTCCAATGAGTCAGCTCTTCGCATCAGGTGGCCAAAATATTGGAGTTTCAGCTTCAGCATCAGTCCTTCCAATGAACACCCAGGACTGATCTGCTTTAGGATTGACCGGTTGGATCTCCTTGCAGTCCAAGGGACTCTCAAGAGTCTTCTCCAACACCACAGTTCAGAAGCATCAGTTCTTCGGCGCCCAGCCTTCTTTATGGTCCAGCTCTCACCTCCATACATGACCTCTGTCCTTAGGGAGAATAACTGGTCACCAGCTGGGATTCCGTGGGGTGGGGGAACAGGGGTCTGAGGCTCCCAGGTCTCAGCTGGACGTCAGCTGCTGGATGCCTGTCCGTGTCAAAGGCAAGAAACTCACTCCAGACAGCTGACTCTGCTTCTGCTTCCCGCCTCTCCATGGGTTCCAGGCTGACCCTTTGAAAGGTAACTCAGGCTAGGCCCGGGGATTTCCTGATGGCTTGCTTGGTAAAGAATCCACCTGCAAGGCAGGAGGCCTGGTTTGATTCCTGGGTCGGGAAGATCTGCTGGAGAAGGGATGGGCTACCCACCCCAGTATTCTTGGGCTTCTCTTGTGGCTCAGCTGGTAAAGAATCCACCTGCAATGCAGGAGACCTGGGTTCGATCACTTTCACTTTCTCTGCTCAAAATCCTATCCACTCCACTTAGAGCAAAGCCAGAGACAGCACCCTGGCCCACGATGACCAGCCCTGTCTGGTTCACCTCTTACTTTCACTGCCTCCGCCTGGCCGCCCTGCCTTTCCTCAAACAGGCACGAGTCCCCCGCCCCTGGGCCTTTCCACTTGCTGTCCCCTCCACCTGGAAGGTTCTCCCCCCAGATATCCACTGACCTGCCTCTGGTGTTATTCACCTCGCTGCTTAAATGTCGTTTGCTCAGAGGAGTCCACCCTAACTGAACAAATGGTCTCCCTGCTTTTACTTCCCTTTCTTCACGGGACTCACAATAGACTACAGTGGTGGGGCTCAGTGCTCAGTCGTGTCTGACTCTTTGGGACTCCATGGAATGTGACCCACCAGGCTCCTCTGTCCGTGGGATTCTTCCGGCCAGAATACTGGAGCGGGTTGCCATGCCTCCTCCAGGGGAATCTTCCTGACCCAGGGACTGAACCCGCGTCTCTTATATCTCCTGCACTGGCAGGCAGATTCTTTACCACAAGCGCCACCTGGGAGCCCAACAGACTATACACTGTAATTTTATGTGAGACAACAGAAGACGTCGCCTCTCCCTTTGGAAGTTTTCTGACCTGAAGAGGGAGCCGTCGCTTGGGTCCTTTAAGAATTCCCAGTATGAGGGGGCAGAAGCAGTGTCTGCCGCTGGGGGGCTCCTGCTCTGGGGGAGACAGGCAGCGCCTTGTTGAGGTGGGAGCTGCAGCCCCGCAGAGCAGCAGTGGGGGGGGGGTAGCCGCTGGGATGACTTGACAGGATGCTGGGGTGTGCCTGGGGCACGAGACGGCAGTTTTCTGCAGTGGGTTTATGCTTTAACTTTGTATTTGATATTGGAGTACAGCCGGCTAACAATCTGTGATAGTTTCGGGTGGATGGCAAAGGGACTCAGCCACATGTCTCCGTTCTCCCCAAACCCCCTCCCATCCAGGCCGCCACATTACATTGGGCAGAGGTCCTGCGTTGTACAGTGGGTCCATGCTGGTTACCCATTTTAAATGCAGCGGTGTGTACATGTCTACCCCTGACTCCCTAACCATCCCTCCCCATCCTCTCCCCCTCCCCAAAACCACGTGTTTGTTCTCTAAGTCTCTGAGTCTGTATCTGTTTTGTAAATGAGTTCATTTGTATCATTTCTTTTCAGATTCCACAAATGAGCCGTCATACAATATTTCTCCTTCTCTGCCTGACACACTTCACTCAATATGACAGTCTCTAGGCCCGTCGATGCTGCTGCAAATGGCACCATTTCATTCTTTTTAATGGCTGAGTAGTATCCCGTTGTATAAAACGTACCACATCTTTACCCATTCTTCTGCTGACGGACATTCAGGTTGCCTCCACGTCTTGGCTACTGTAAACAGTTCTGCAGTGAACACTGGCGTTCACGCATCTTTTCAGACCATGTTTTTCTCTGGATACACGCCCAGGAGTGGGATTGCAGGGTCATATGGTCGCGCTGTTTTTAGGTTTTAAGGAACCTCCATAGTGTTCTCCATAGTGGCTGTTCTAACTGACATTCCCACCAGCAGTGTAGGAGTCCCTTCTGAGATGGCAATGTTCATTTGTCTTCCTGGAGGCCACACAAAAGGCGAACAAAAGTCCCCACAGATGCCATCTGCAGCAAAGCTAGAAGTCGGAACGGGCAGACTCAGAACACACGACGGCCGCCCACCGCAGCTACGACTGGTAAAGTTGCGGGGGTGAAGGGTCATGGAAACCACACGGGATGTTCTAGATGGTGTGACTGTTGGCTACTAGATGGGTCAGAAAGCATGAGCAAAAACATACTTCCTGCCAGCGAGGGACTCACCCTGCGTGGAGAGCAACTCTGTCTCAAGTATCACAGGGGCAGCGTTGCCTGCAGTCAGACCAGGAGAACCCGGCTCTTCCCCCAGTCTGTGATAAAGAGGGCCATGGGCCCCGGGGTCAGGAAGCCAGACCCCGTCCAGCATCCCCTCTGCCCACCCCCACTGTGCTGCCGTCGTTCGCGTGGCTGACGTGGGTCCCTGAGGGTTCCAGAGAGAGGGGAGGGGGAGCGGAGCATGGAGGAGGGTGGTTCACTCTTCTTGGAGCTTGGAAGGGACACACAGGGACCTTGTTGAGGACTTAGCATCACATGACTTATCGAACTACAAGGGAGGCTGGGAGATGTAGTCTCAGCGTGTCCAGGAAGAAGGGAAGGGATTTAAGTAGACAACTCGTAGAGTAGAAATGAGTACCAGTACTTTATTTATTTATTAAAAATATATGTATTTATTTTCTGGCTGCCTCAGGTCTCTAAGCTGTAGCATGCAAGTTCTCCCCACGCAGCGCACAGACTCTCCAGCTGGGACGCGTGGGTGTAGTCGCCCTGCAGCGTGTGGGATCTTAGTTCCCTGACCAGGGATCGAACCCACCTCCCTTGCACCAGAAGGCAGATTCTTAACCACTGGACCCCAGGGAAGTCCCGAGTCCCAGCATTTCAGGAAACTATTAGGTGGTGTCTGGCAAAGCTCTCAAACACACACGCTATGACCCAGCCACGCTACTCCTTGGAGGGCCAACAGAAACGAGCTTGTGTGTGCGCCCACAGACATGGTTCTAGAATATTCATAGCAGCACTCTTCTTAAAAGCCCTGACTGGAGACGACCCAAATACCTGCCAGGTGTGGAAGGCTTGAACGCAGTGAGAAACGGCACAGCAATGGAACTGAACGAAGCTCTGCCATGTAGAACAGCGTGAACGAGTCTTGCCAAAAAACTATTGAGTGAAAGAAGCCAGACACCAAAGACCACAGACAATGTGATCTACATGACGATGTTCAAAACCAGGAAAAACACTCTCGAGGGTAGAATCGGGGAAAGTGGCTCCTTGGGGGAGGACAGACTTAGAGGAGGTGCCATCATTTTCCGTTTCTCAACCTGGGAGGAAATCTCATGGGATGTTCTCTTTGTGAAAATTCACCCAACTGTACCCTTAACGATTTGTGACTTTTCTGTATCCATGTTCTATTTCAATATGTATTTTAATTAACACATCTCTTAAAAGACAAGATGTGGGAGAATGGAAAGATGCATCATATGTGGGAAAGGAGAGTCAGCACCATGAAATTCTAATTCTTTCTAAGTGAATTGATAAATATACTTTGATTCTGGGGAAAATATCAACAGTTCTCAGCGAACCGGGAGTTTATCCTAAAGTTTGTATGAAAAATTAACCAGTGAGCAGAGCCAAGGAAACCCTGGAAAAAGGCGGGCCCTGAAGAAAAGAACCATATTATGTGTGATGCTTCAATCGTTAAGACAATGTGGCTTTGGCCCATGAATTCTCACAGGGACCAGTGAAATAGAACAGAAACCCAGAAATTGGCCTCAACTCAGATAGGTATTATTTAACATTTGATAATGTTACTATATCACCAATGAAGAAAAGCTGAATGATTCAATAAATATTACTGGGACCACTGAATGACCACCTAGAAAACAATTTTTGGATCCCTACTCTTTCCCTGAACTAAATTACAAATCATGCCATTTGCGGCAATGTGGATGAATCTATACTAAGTGAACTAAGTCAAATATCATACACTATCACTTATACGTGGAATCTAAAAGGTAGCACCAATTAACTTATTTGCAAAAGAGAAACCGACTCACAGACACAAGCTTATGGCTACCAAAAGGGAAGGGAGGGAGGGGTAAATCAGGGTAAGGGGTTAACTGTGTTTAAAACAGCTGAACAACAAGGATTTCCTGAGCAGCGTAGGGAACTGTGCAGTGTCTGGTAGTAACCTATCACAGAAAAGAATGGAGAGAAGATTGTATCTATAAATATTAAACTAACCACTTTTATGTACACCTGAAACTGAGACACTGTTGTAAATCAACTACACTTCAATTCAAAAAATTAAACAGAGCAAACAAACCCCAAAGGAATCAGAGATTTAAATGTGAAAATGAAATCATAAACGTTTTAGAGGGAAACATGGAAGAATTCCTCTATAATTTTAAAGTGCAGGGACTTTCTTTTCTATTTTTTTTTCTTTTCCTTTTTTAAACTTAATTTTTTCTTCTTGTGCTGAGAATGTTGAAGACCTACTCCCTTAGCAACCTTCAAATATGTAATACACTATAATTAATTATAGTCATCAAGCTGTATATTACATTCTCATGATTTATTTATAACTGGAAATTTGTACATTTTGACATCTTCATCCATTTTGCCCACTCCCTATCAATCTGTTCTCTGTGTGAGCTCAGGGTTGTTGTTGCTTAAGATTCTACATATAAGTGAGATCATATGGTATTTGTCTTTCTCTGCCTGATTTACTTCACTTAGCATAATACCCTCAAGGTCCATCCATGGTGCTTCAAATAGCAAGATTTCCTTCTTTTTTATGGCTGAGTACTAGTCCATCAGGCTTCCCAGGTGGCTCAGTGGCTAAAGAATCCACCTGCAATACAAGAGACGCAGGAGATGTGGGTTTGATCCCTGGGTCGGGAAGATCTCCTGAAGGAGGGCATGGCAGCCCACTCCAGTATTCTTGCCTGAAGCATCCCATGGTCAGAGGAGCCTGATCCATAGGATCACAGAGTCAGACACGACTGAAACGACTGAACAAGCAGGCATGCACTATTCCCTTGCTGTCTATACCACACTTTCTCCCTTCATTCACCCTTCAGTGGACGCTCAGGTGGCTTCCTTCTCTTGAGTATTGTAAATAACACTGCAGGGAACAAGGCTGGGGGGAGGGTGCGCAGGGACTTTGTTTGTGGTTCAAAAATCTAGGTGCCATTAAAAAAGACTGATGAATCTACATATGGGCTCCCCAGGCGGCGCTAGTGGTAAAGAACCTGCCTGGTGATGCAGGAGACACAAGAGATGCAGGTGCGATCCCTGGGTCAGGAAGATCCTCTGGAGAAGGGCATGGGAAGCCACCCCAGTATTCCTGCCTGGAGAATCCCAAGGACAGAGGAGCCTGGCAGGCTACAGTCCATGGGGTCACAAAGAGTCAGACACGACTGAAGCGGCTGAGCATACGTACACTATCTGCTTATATAAAAATAAAAAATATTCTGCATGCTGAAAAAATCTTATCGCAAGCAAAGTTGAATGACAAACTGGGAAAAATGTTTGCAATTCATATCAGAGGCAAAGGGCTAATCTCCCTCCAGAAGAACTTACAGAAATTGATTACAGAAAGTCAAACAACGCAGCATAAGGCGGATAATTATATGAACAGACAGTTCAGAAAGGAAAGGAAGGGCAGAAAAGGAAGTCCTGATATGCCTGAACATACACAAAGAGTTTAGCTTACTTGTAGTAGGATCAGCGCCCATGAAGATGACATCCGCCGGTTGTTTTCCCTCATCAACTGGCAAAACTCTGATGGTCAGATGATCCCTTCTGTCTGTGAGTCTGTGGGAGAAATGGATCCTCCCCACCTTTGCTTGTGGGCCAGGGTCTGAGTGTCTGGGCTGTATGACAGCTTAGCAATATCCATCAAAATTTCAAATGCAAGGTCTCTCTGACCCAGAAATTCCCCCTCTGGGGACGTCATCTTACAGAAATACGTGCAGGCATGTGAGATGGCAACTGTTTACAAAGCTGCTCACTGCTGCATTGTTTATAGAAGCAAATAACTGGAAATAATCCACACCCACCAATCAGAGACTGGTTAATGCAATTATGGTCCATCCATACAATGGAAAACCATGGTCAAGGGGAAAATTAAGTGGCAAGACGGCATGTCCGACAGTTTACATTTTGTGTCAAAAGAGTCAAGACTGAGAATGTACATTCTTATTTGCCTGGGCATGCAGAAGCAATGTTGGAAAGATACCTAAGAAACTGGGAACAGTGGTTACTTTTGGGGGAAGGGGGCCACAGGTCTACAGATGGGGGCAGAGGTGGAAGACAGTGTAATGTGTACATTGTTATGTCTTTTGGTTTTTGAAGCAAGTTAATGAGATTGCTGTTCGAAAATTAAAATGAAATGAAATTTAAAATAAAACTGCCCAAGGACGCACATTACCTTTTATACACTAGTCTCTGTTCTCAGATACACCCTCTCAGATTGAAAAAGAAAAACCTGGAGAGTGGTTTCTGTCTGGCTCAGCCATCCTTCTCCCATGAATTGGAAATGCCCATTTACTCCAGGAAACCTTCCTGGATTAACCAGATATCTGGCTGTGGCTGGTTACGGTTCCTGCTTCTGCTTGCCCTCCATCCTTCCCTTTCCTGTTCCTCAGGGCCCCAGCCCACTGTCTCCCTCCCCTTCCCTCCATTCCTAGGACCTGCCCCGTGGTCCCAGCAGACAGGGATAGTTGAGGTTGGCACCTGCCCAGACAGCAGTGTTGCCTTTTTAGGAAACCTAACACCTTCCCTCTTGGGCTGGAGCAAAGATGCCTTCTTGTTCCTGCAGGGCATGAGCAAGGATGCCTTCAGGTGCTGGCCTTTTGCTGGCCACTCTTTGGGACCATGTGACAGGGGCCAGCTTGCGGGGAAATCCTCACTGCAAAAGGCGGAGAACAAAGATGGACAGAACCCAGTGTGGTGGTCACATGTCTAAGCTGCTGCTGGATCGAACCTCATCTGATCAGACGACGCTGGACGGCAGTTATGTGAGCCGATGGATGCCCTCTATGGTTTAAGGCAGTGAGAGGTGGGTTTCCTGAGAGCCTCCTCAGAAAGCCTCCCCACATTCTTACCCCTAACTGCACGTGCAGAACTGAAGCTCAGGGTGACTGGTCACTGAGGGCCCCTGTAGGAAACCGGTGCCCAGGTCCGGGGCACGCGCTGTTCCACCACCAGCGCTAAAGGTGGGCACGCCCAGGACGCACCGATCGTGCTGAACCTGGAGGCAGCTGCGGCGTCACGCACAGGCCTCGGCTCCCCTTCTGTAACATGAGGGGTGGGGCTGATTACCTCCAGGCTCCTGCTGAAGCCCCGGGCTTCGCAGTGCGGGTTGGGGTTACGTGGCTCATGAGGGTCTGCAGGTACCCTCCTCAGATCACCTTGGTCCAGGGGCATCTTTCTGCTCCTCTGGGCTGCGTAACACCAGACTCCTTCCTTAAGGAGCTTTACTGAGATAGAATGGACTTACCATGAACTGCGCATATCTTCTAAAATTCATTTTTACTGGAGTAGGGTTGTTTTGGGGCCCCCCAGGTGGCGCTAGTGGTCAAGAACCCACTTGCCAAGGCAGGAGACAGATGTGAGTTCGCTCCCTGGGTCAGGAAGATCCGCTGAAGGAGGAAATGGCAACCCACTCCAGTATTCTTAAGTAGAGAATCCGGTGGACAGAGGAGCCTGGTGGGCTACAGTCCGTGGGGTCGCAAGAGTCGGACACGACTGAAGCGAGTGAGTGCTTTTACAACGTCGTTAGTTTCCGCTGTAGAGCCACGTGAGGCGGCTACACGCAGACAGCCATCCCCTCTTTCTTGGGTTTCCTTCCTGCTGAGGCCACTAGGGCGCACCGGGCCGCGTTCCCTGAGCTGCAGCAGGTCTCATCAGTTCTGTCTTATACAGAGCATCAGCAGGGTGTGCGTGTCAACACCGGTCTCCCAATTTAAAGTGTGCCACTTGGCAGGTTTGGTTATATGTGTACATTGTTGAAACCATCGCCAAACTCAAAATGGTGAACCCATAGTGAGGTGAAAGTCGCTCAGTCGTGTCCGACTCTTTGTGACCCCGTGGACTACACAGTCCATGGGATTCTCCAGGCCAGAATACTGGAGTGGATAGCCTTTCCCTCCTCCAGGGGCTCTTCCCAACTCAGGGATTGAACCCAGGTCTCCCACATTGCAGGCAGATTCTTTACCAGCTGTGCCACCTGGGAAGCCCAAGAACACTGGAGTGGGTAGCCTATCCCTTCACAGGGGATCTTCCCGACCCAGGAACCAAACCAGGGTCTCCTGCATGGCAGGCGGATTCTTTACCAACTGAGCTTTCAGGGAAGCCCGATGAACAGACACGTCACCTCTGAAAGTTTCTCTGTGCCAAAACCATCCTCCCCCGCTCCCCACCCATCCCCCGCTCTAGGCAACCACTGGTTTGCTCTGTCGTAGAGATTAGCTCCCATTCCTTAGAATTTTATATAGGTGGAATCATACAGGATTTTCTCTAGCTTATTTCTGTAGCATAATTTTGAAATTCACCCATGTCGTCACGTATATTAACAGTCTGTACCTTTATGCTGCTGAGTGTTCCATTCTATGGATATATCACAATTCATCTATTACCTGTGGGTGGATATTTGGGTTGTTCCCAGTTTGGGGCCAGTTATATAAAGCTTCAGTGAACATTTGCTCTCGTTTCTCTTAGGTAATCAGCAAGGATGAAATGATCGGATCACACAGTAGGTGCTAATTTAACTTTTAAGCAACTGCCAGATGTTTTCACAGTGGCTGTGCCATTTTGCCTTCTCCCAGCAGTGTCTGAGGGTCCCATCTCCCCTCCGACACTTGGGATGGTTGGACTTTTGATCCGTAGCTGTTCTGATAGGTGTACAGTGGTATCTCATTGTGGTTTAATTGCTATTTCCTTAATGTCTAATGAGGTTGAACAACTTTTCATTTGCTTATCTCTTGTCTATATACCTTCTTTGGTGAAATGTCATCTAAATCTTTTGCTGTTTTAAGAGAGAGGCTTCCCTGGTGTTCCAGTGGTAATGCACCCGCCTTCCAACTCAGGGGACGTGGGTTCAACCCCCTTGCCACAGCACAATTAAGCCCACACGCTGCAACTAGAGAAGCCCGTGCCCCATAACGAAGACTCAGCACAGCCCCCCAAATTCAAAAAATAACTTAATATGAAATGACGTTAAACTTCTGGCAGACAGCTGCTGCGGGTCTAAGACTTCCTCACCAAGGCTGCCTTTTCCCTCCCGGCAATCCCTCCTCATCTCTCGTGTCAGCCTACCCCACCTCCTCACCCTTTCTGGATCAACTGGGTCTAGAGAAGATTGACCTTCCTGTGTTAATGTCCCTTCCCTGTCTTGCAGTCAGGAAGCCACAACCTCAGCCCCCATTCTGGCCCTGGCCCCCGTGAGCAAGTTCCTGCCCGTCTCTGGGCCTTACGGGTCATTTGTAACAGAGGTTAAATGGGGTCATTGCTTAGAATCTTCCCAGCTTCACCACTTACTGACTGTGTGACCTTAGGCAAGGTACTTAACCTCTTTGTGCTTCAACTGCCTCATCTTAACCTGAGGATGACAACGTGTTAGCGCCTGGCTCACGGGTAGCCGTGAGGACCAGATGAAATGATACCCGTGGAGCCCCTAGAAACAGCCCGCACACAGGCACGTGCTCCGTAAAGCTTGGCTCTCCTTTGACAGTCTGAGAGCTACCCCTCAGCATCTCAACCACCTGCCTTTGCACGGTCCATACTAATTCCAGGTTTTGAGCTTTCACACGGGGCTACTCCTTCCTCCAGATGCTCGCGCTCATGCCTTCCGCCAGTCATCACTTTCCTTTGCTCACAGCATAGTGCTACGATTGCCTCCCCCACGGAGCCGGCTGTGATTGATTCCAAACCCTTGTCAAACTCTCAACTCACACGGCCCAGCCTCCATTTCCTGGGCCTCTACTTGCCTTTGTCTATCTGCAGCTTTTAAAAATGCCGTTTTCATCTTGCGGTCCTGCCTCCTTGAGGCTGAAGCTGCCAAAGGTAGAAGCTAGTTCTGTCCCAGCTGCCTGGGGGCTCTGGTAGGGAAGGAGCCAGGCCATCACGTTTCAGAGGGACCTTGGCCAACTGCTCTGCTGGCTGAAGGGTTCGCATGCCCCATCCCTGATGGCTTCGTTAGAGCTTGTACTGGCTCAGTCCCCAGGGGCCCTGCGGGAGGCCCGGCTGGAACCGCACTCAGACCCTGGCTCTGCCCCTTTCTGCCAGGCAGCCTGGCTCTGGGCTAAAGAAAGCCAGCCCGGGTGCCTCAGGGCTCCCAAAGGAGGCGTCTGCACCTGGGAGAGAAGGCAGCTTTGACAGCGCACCATGGAGCTGGCAACGAAATGTTTGCCACCCAGGAACAAACCCATGTGCTGATGGGAGGCCAGAAGAGTGAGATCACCCAGAAGAGCAAAGGCTCACCCCAGGGTCTCTAAACGGGCCAATCCGTCTCTGCGATAGGAGCTGTGTGGGCGGCCTGGGAGGCAGTGATGGGCTTGGCGAGGTGAGGCAGGGGCATCCCTCGGCCCCTGCCTCTTTGGAGACAGAAGTCTCAGACTCACCGACAGCAGGAGTGGACTGAATGGGCATGAAGCGCTGTGCTAGGGGCCAGAGCTGGTTGGCATTCCAGGGACAAGCTGAGATTCCTTGGGGAAGCCAGGCTGAGAACGTTGTTACCAGGAAAGGCCTTGGAGATGACTCCGTGCTGCCCTGCTACTGACAGCCGTGTGACTTTGGACAGGTCGCTAAACCTCTCTGAGTTTATTTCCTCCGTAATATGGGAATAACGCCAGTGCTTGCTGTAAGGGGTTTATGTGAGGAACGACGGAGGTTAGCTGTTACTATTGTGCACTGACTGTTTTACAGGTGAGGAGACCGAGGTTTAGCGAGGGGCGGTCACTTGCTCAGATTTGCTCAGCAAGTTCGTGCTAAGTCAAACATTACTTCCAGGTCTCCTGATTTGAAGTCCACAAGAGTAAGCGTTGGGGCACTATTGAGAGGCAGCCTGATGGAGTAAGAGATGCAGCCACCAGGCTTATGTGCCAATCTTGGTTCTGGACAATGTGCGACTATGGGAAAGTAACTCGACATCTCTGAAACTCAGTTTCCCTGACTTGGAAATGGGCATCCTGGGAGCAACACTGCATGGTTACGAGGGTGAAAGGGGCGTAGGCCTAAAGCACGAGCCAGTGCTGAGGATATGGGTGAGTGAGTTAGGCTGGAGCTGAGGGCCAGGGATGGGAAGGAAGAAGGCTACATCTGCAGAATTCCCACTCTGTGGGCAGGGAGCCAAGCTTCAAGGCGAAGACTAAAAACTCATGGAAAAGACTCCCTTCCAGCCTCCGGGATCTTGCAAACGATGGTCCTTCTGCCCAGAACACTTTCCCTCTTGACTCAGTTTTGTTTTTCTTCTTCCTTCAGATTGCAACTCAAGTATCACCTCCTCCAGGAAGCCCTCCTTAACTTCCCCAATCAGATCAAATCCCTTAAATGTGGACTTACCCAGTGTTTCGTATTTCCTCACAGCAAACGGATTTTATAATTCAGTAACACTAAGTCATAATTTTACCTTAGCGAGTCTTTGGTTAACGTCTGGCTCTGCTCCTGGAATGTAGGTTGGGGAGGCCTGGGACCCTCCCTGGGCATCTGGGAGGCGCTCCACCCTCAGCGACCGAACCAGCGCCCGCGGCGGTCAGCTCTGGAGTGGGGGCTGTTGTCCAACGTGCGAGGTGGGAGGCGATTTTATGAGGCACATGACGGTTTTTGAAGTTGTGGATTTGTGGCTCAGATGGTAAAGCGTCTGCCTGCAATGCGGGAGACCCGGGTTTGATCCCTTGGTTGGGAATATCTTCTGGAGAAGGAAATGGCAACCCACCCCAGTATGCTTGCCCGGAGAATCCCATGGACAGAGGAGCCTGGCAGGGGTAGGGTTAGGGTTAGGTTTAGGGTTAGGGTTCTAACCCTAACCCTAACCCATGGGGTCGCAAAGAGTCGGACACGACTGAGCGACTTCACTTTCACTTTCACTTACAACGTACTTGGAAAAAAGGCAATTAACGCACCAGACTTGGAGTCTGATAGATGAGGCTAAATGAAACACGTGGGTTGCTTTAAAGAACAACGTGTGGAATACAGCGGAGCTGCGGACGAGCAGAAACCGGAGGCGGCGCCCGGGTCCAAGCCCGCCCGGGTCTGAGACGCCGCGGCCAGGTGCGGGGCCGCGGAAGAGCGCGAGGGGGCGCTCGGGCCACGCCTGTCGCAGCTGCGAGCCGAACCGCGCCTCCTGGGGCCCCGATGCCCGCGCCCTCGGGACGGCCGTCCTGGTGCCCTGGGGGGAGCTCCTGAGCGGCGGGGCCTCCGCTGGGGGTCACCTGGGGGTGTGGGGACCTCCCCAGCCACCACTTTCCCCGGGGCGTCGACCCGCCGCCGGTCCGGACGGAGACCCGCGCCCAGGAGCGGGTGGGGAGTCTCGGGATGAGCGGCCTAGACCTGGGAGAG
The DNA here is from genome assembly GCF_033118175.1 of Dama dama. Lineage (NCBI taxonomy): Eukaryota > Metazoa > Chordata > Mammalia > Artiodactyla > Cervidae > Dama > Dama dama. The sequence continues at coordinate 2,136,198 of NC_083688.1, read as the reverse complement.
GGGTGGCCGGGCGGTACCGTGCGTTCAGGGTGGAAAGGCAGGAGTTCAAAGCCTGGTCGGCCACTAGCCGGGTGCCGCGGGGGTGGGGGGCGGTGGGGGTAAGCTACTTAACCTTCGTGTGCCTCAGTTTCCTACACCTCTCATGAAATTGCTGGGCGGGTTAAATGAATGAACAGGAGCTTGGACGTGCGCCTGGCAGTAGAGAAAGTGCTGGGTGATGGCAGAGTACACCACCAATGCTTGTTGAGTGAGTGGGTGGGGAGGAGACACCCCAGCAAAAGCTGAAAATGCAGTCCTAGCCGGATTCTGGTGGTGCCGACTGCCCCGGGTCCCTGCAGCCAGGGTGTCAGAGTCACGCCTGGACAGGGTGACATCTAGCATGTCGGGGCCACATCACACTGTTTAACCACCCGGGCACCGAGGGCTGGGGAACACGCGTGGACCAGGGGGCAGGGTTAGGGGCTCTGACTCTGGAGCCGTGGGCGAGTCGCTTCAGTGGTCTGACCTTTAGTTTGTCCATCAGTCCCACAAGGGCCATGACGTTGCCCTTACCCGGAACCTGTGATGACCACAGGTAGTGCCTGGCATCTAGAAGGTGTAAATTGAAAGACGTAAATTTCCTTCCTTTATCCTCTCCCTTGCCCTCACCAGGGGGTTTCTTGGAGAGTGAGGGAGGAGAAATGGGGCCAGGAGGCAGGAATAGGAAATGAAGTGTGGCCACGGGCGGACCCCTTGGCCAGGGCTGGAGGGGAAGGAATAAGGGACAGGGAACCCGGTCATGCCCCTGCTCAGAGACACCCCAGAAGCTTGCTGCCTCTTTCCCTGGGAAAGCCCATTCATTCTCAGCTAAAGGAGGCAGGGATGTGTGGCCATGAACTCGGCGTTTTTATGAGTTTATAAACTGCTGAGGACACGGCTGCTCTGAGCGCTGGGCCATTAATGGCCCATCAATTCATGCTCCAGCTGGCTTTATGGGGTGCTGGGCAGGCAGGTGTCGGCCCCCTTCACTGCCCTCTGCCCGAGGCCCCAAGCTCATCTCTGGGGCGTCTGGACACAGAAACACCACGTACTGCAGAGCCGTACTGGGCGGCTCTCTCCCTGAGAGAACCTCGGCCTCAGTCAACTCAGCTCTAAAATGGGAATAATCACGCCCATCCGCAGGAGGGCTGGAAAGGTGAAATCAAACCATATTCGATCTGTTGTGGGGCCCTGGTCAGTGCTCCATCGTCAGAGCACATCCGGCCGCCCCGCGGGGACCACGCAAACCTGGCCGGCCGCGCCTCGCCCTGTGCTGCTGGGGGCCGCCTCACTGTGCTCCCTGCTCCCGCCTTCCCAGCCTGCCCTCCGCGGAGCAGTCAGAGGGAACTCCTTAAGAACGAGCCAGATCCCGGCGCAGCTCTGCTCAACTCCCAGCAGTGGCCCCCGTGTCCAGCCAGAGCCCCTCCAAGCTTCTGCCACCTGCCGCGTTCCCGCTGCCCGGCCGCTCCCGCCTTTTCGTTTCTGGAACGTGTCTGTGTCTTCTGCCAGCGTCCCGTGGACACACGGCTTCATGCTGAAGGTGACAGTGATGCCGACGCTGATGAGATGATGAGGAGGAGGCGGCGATGGTGATGGGGACGATGATGAAGAGGAAGGGTGATGCTGGCGATGGCGGTGATGGAGGTGATGGCGGGGAAGGTGACGAAAATGGCCGTGGTGCTGGTGACGCTGATGACCGCTGTTTTGTGCTTACCTTGTGGCTGTGAATCCTGGCTGTTTTTTTTTTAACCAGCTGAGGCTTGGGGCAAGTTACTTATCGCCTCTATACCTTGGCTTCCACACTGTGAATTGGGAGTGCTTGCCTGGGAAATCTGCCTCCTCAACTGTAAGTCTGAGGACTTCTGGGGGCCCCTGTGAGGTTTAAGAAGATGATGTCCATGGGACGCCGAGCAGGCTGCCTGGCCTGGCGGTCACTCAGCACTGTGGTTGTTAGTAGGTCCTGGGTTCTCAATGCATCCACACAGCATCTCATTTAACCCCCACAGCTACTCGGGGCCGTGTTACCCCGTGCAGAGACTGAGGCTCAGAGAGGCTAAGTGACAAGCCCAGGGACACACAGCTGCCAAGTTGGGGCACGGCTTTGCTTTGTGTATCCATCTCTACATGACAAGCCACCCCCACACCCAGTGGCTTAAAAAGCGCCGCCGCTGTTATCTGTCGTGACGTGGGCTGACTGGGCTCAGGTGCCGCTCCTGGCGTCAGCCAGCCCTGCCCTCGTGTGGAGGCGGCGCTGGTGCGTCCGCGACGGCTGCGCCTGCGGCTGGATGCCGGCCGGCTGAGGGCTCAGCTGGGGCTGGCTGCTGGAGCGCCTTTGTCTTCCTTCGTGTGGCCTCCTCACCGGGTAACATGGCCACCGGGTTCCTAGGAGCGTCCTAGGGATGAAGGGGAGAGCTAGCCCAGCCTTGGAACTTGCATGGTATTGCTTCTGCCGCACTCTATCAGCCAGAACTGGCCCAGAGATGGCCAGAGTGCAGGGGAGGGACACACTCTCCACCCCGGGGCGGCAGACGCAGCGAGGAGGTCCTGCCATTTGTGATTCACCTGCACACCCCCGCCCCAGCGTTGTCCTGCCCCCCCCCCCCCCGACCCCCACGGACCAGCTTCTGCTCTTCCCACGGGAGCTCTTTCCGTGTGTGTGTGTGTGTGTAACCGTAGAAGGAGGAGGCCAGACCTCCGTCTCTGCCCGGGATTCCCGCGTCTTCCTCACTCCTGGTCCCTCTCTCCCCGTATCCTTATCCTTGTTCCTGCGGGCCTGTCCCTGGACCAGCCGACCGCTGATCAGAGACCTGGAGCTGGAGACTGAAGCCAGCAACCGCCAGGGGGCAGCAGAGCCAAAGGCTTGGGCGCAGCCCCATCCCAAGGCCACAGTCACGGTCACGGCCAGGCGGGGAGAGGGGCGCCCGGGAGGGCAGAGGCTGGACCAGGCGGGGACCCCATGCTTGCCAGGCTGTGTACACCCAGCCGTCCATTCAGAGTGGAGTGCTGCACCCTCTATTTTGGGGTGTCCTGAGGGGGTCAGGAGCCTTGAGTGCCAGCCCTGTCTCTTTGCGTGACCTTGGACATCACCCCTCCCCAGGCCTCTTGGGGCTCAGTGTCCCCTCTGGGCAGGAAGCTGTGGATTGATGAGTTTCCGCACTGCGCTTGTCTCTGAGGGGAGGCAAGGCTGTATGGGCCCCCACCTCCGTCTAGGGCTGGGCCCCCGCACCCTGCTATTATTATCGTTGTTTCAGTCGATAAGTCATGTCCGACTCTTTGCGACCCCATGTACTGTAACCTGCCAGTCTCCTCTGTCCTTGTGATTTCTGAAGCAAGAATATTAGAGCAGGTTGCCACTTCCTTCCCCAAGGGATCTTCCCGACCCAGGGATCGAACCCAGGTCTCTTAGCAGGGAGATTCTTTACCACTGTGCCACTTACACGGGATGTTAAAACAAGGAACTCTCGGAACAAGCTCCCTCGGGACCTGTGCAGCCTGATGGAAGGAAGCCCTCCCCAGCCAGGCCCGGGAGGTCCCACAAGCCAAGGGCAGGATGAAGGCTTTGCCCATCTCTCTTCCCTTTATCCAGAAGACCCCCGCCACTCTCCGAGGGGATCCTGGGCTTCTGCAGAGAGGGGAGGGGGGCTGTGGGCCCCTGGGGACCATGGGCGGGGAGGGGCTGAGCCAACAGCGTCAGCTCTCAGGAGAGATGAGAGGAGCTTGGGGTGTGGGCGGGGGTTGGCAGGTTTGGGCACTTGGGTTTGAGGCCCTCACCTCTGTCCACTGTGACACTCACCACGCTCATTGTGGCCCTCTCGTGTTTCTGCTGTGGGTCCAGGACTGTCCCGCGGGCAGTATCCAGGTCCTCTCTGTATGCCCAGGGCCCAGCTGGCACCTCGTGGGGTGCTGGTGAGAGTGGGCTGCACTCCCTGGGCCAGGGACTGCGGGGCTGCTCGCTGGGTTAACACCCCCCCAGGGCAGCCCCTCCATTCCGCAGAAGGTCCCGCTGTGTCCCCATCTGCTGATGGGTGAGCTGAGGCCCAGAGAACAAAGCGAACTCTTGAGAACCATGCTCCCCGTTGGCATCAGAGACAGGATTTGAACCCAGGGCCACAGGGCTGATCATTTCACCACCTTCCCGTGAGCAGAAGTTGAATGAATGCATGGGTTCCCCGGCCTGGTGCCTTAGTGTCTGGCAAAGGCTGGATAGGCTGGGTAGAGATGGTCAAGGTGTCTGGCTCTCTGGAGCCTGAGCCACTGTGAACTTTGTCCCCTGAGGTTTAAGTTCTCTCTTCTCTTGGAGGCAAACTCAGGGGGACAGGGCAAGTGTTTGTTGACTGACTATTTGATCGGCTGAGGGATACCCATTAACGCTCTGGAATACTGGCTTTGAGTCTTCATGGGGCTCTGGAATGGTGCCTCTTCAAAAAACACAGACCCTTCCTTTGTGATTAATTGTTCAATTGATTGGTTGATTTACTCAATGAATATTTATTGAGTGCCTGCTCTGTGCCAGAAGAATGCAGTGTGGCTCGTACTTTAAGCAAACGAGACGGGGACTTCCCTGGTGGTCCAGTGGTTGGGAACCCACCTGCCAATGCAGGGGACGTGGGTTTGATTTCTGGTCTGGGAAGAGCCCGCGTGCTGAGGGGCAGCTAAGCCCACGAGCCCCAACCACAGAGCTGGCAACCTAGAGCCCGTGGACCACACCTGCTGAGCCTGTGTGCTGCAAGCACTGAAGCCTTCACACAGGAAGTCTGCTCTGCAACAAGAAGCCACCACAGTAAGAAGCCTGCAGACTGCAACGAGAGAGCAGCCCCCACTTGCTGCAACTGTGGAGAGCTTGTGAGCAGCAACGAAGATCCAGCGCAACCAAAGAGACGGATAAATAAAATTTAAGGAATAAAAGAATCAGCTCAGAATAAGAAAGGAAATGAGACCAACAAGAAACAAGGAAACAGATCTCTGGGGGCTGGGGGGCATAAATGTCACCCCAGGCAGAGGAGAGGGAGTAACCACAGAGAGAGGCACTGGACTTCAGGCAGACGGGCCAGAAGGTGCAAAGGCCCTGGGGCAGAAGCAGTGGGATGGGCTGGAAAGGCAGAAAGGAGGCCTGTGTGGCTGAGGTGGTAGGAGGTGTCCCAGCGGGAGGTGATGGTTTGCACCAGGGCAAGCGCTGAGGAAACGGAGGCATGACCAAGGCCAGATGTGGAGGAAGTGCAGTCACGGCTTTGTGGGCACAGCCTCTCTCCTCTGCAGGACTCCCCAAGGAGGGAGATGGAAGGAGGGCTCCCTGGAGGAGGAGGGCTTCCACCAGGCTGGCTGGAGGGTGGCGAGGCCTCTGAAGGAGAGCTAAGAGAGAGTGCTGCCAGGAACCACAAGGGCATACATGGCTGAGGAGGGCAGGGGATGAAGGGGTGAACGGGCAGCATGGAATTGTGCAGGGGTTTACATGGGCTGCTCCAACGGCAGGCACATCTGGCCCAGTGGCTTGCTAGCTCTGTAGCCTCAGGGGAGTTATTTAAACTTGCTAAGCCTCAGTTTTCTCATCTGTAAAATGGGCACACAATTCCTTCTTGCTCAAGGTTGTTTTGGGGACCGAGTGGGATCACGAGTGTTAAGCCTGGTGCAGGGGTGAGGACTCCAAACCTCATCATCACAGCAGGGTCCTCACTCCAGCACTTTGGTTTCTCTGCAGACGGGGAAGGCTGGAACCTGAGCTCACAGGACTGTCCACGCCACCCCAAAGACCTCAGACCACAGGGGCTGACCGGGGTCAGGGCCAGTGTCCTAACCAAGCCCCTGGCCCACCCTAACTTCTCTGAGGGTTCTCCCACCCAACTCAGCTGCCACCCAGAGGGACCCAGGTTATAGCAGAGCTTCCCACAGACAGCCAGTACTCAGAGCGGTCTCCCAGAGGCTGGGGTGTCATGGAAGCAGCCCTGTGATATTTGCATTGTCATTTGCATTTTATTTGCAAGCGCCAGCTTATACCTTACCCTCCCTTCTCAAGCAAGGACCCTGAGAGAGGCCTCAGTCCTGGCATCCAAGAGGGAGAACAGGCAGGGCTTGTAACTCCTAAGTCCCGGGTTCAAATGCTCTTCCCTGGAGTCCCAGTTCCCATCTGCAATGGGAAGACCCCTTACCTCCTTCGCTGAGGCAGTCTCTCATTCAGCAAATGTTTACTGTGCTTCTACCACCAGGCGGCTGCAGATCTACGCCCTGGGGACCCTGTGTGACGAGGCAGGCCCTGCGTTCCTGCACTGCCAAGGTCCCCGCCCGGAAGGGGCACAGTCCAGATCTGAGCCCGACCTGGGCCGACTCTCATGGAGCCTACCTGCTGTGGGGAAACAGACAGCTATCGCGACCCCCTGGACTGTAGCCCGCCGGGCTCCTCTGTCCATGGGATTCTTCAGGCAAGGACACTGGAGTGGGTGGCCATTCCCTGCTCCAGGGTTAGCAAGTCAGCCAGTCTATAAATAAGGTAACCAAGGATTACAGGATGCGCTAGGCAGGAAAGAAACAGGATGCCGTGGGCGAGCCTGGCCCTCAGGATGCCGTGGGCAGGCCCTCAGCAACGCTCGCTTGCCATCCTCGCTGCTGGACCGGTTGGCAGCAGGTGGTTGAGCCCATAGACCCGTCCACCCCCAGGGGTACCTCGAGATGGGACCTCCGCCCTGTCACCGAGGCCTTGAGCCCTGGGCCGGGGTAGGAACTGGACAGTCAGAGCCGCAGGGAGGACCCTGGCCCATCCAGAGGTGGGCGAATGTGGGGATGAGAGTGAGTGTGGCGGGCTCTGCTACCCGGGTCTGCCCTGCACGCTCCCCAGGGGGTCGAGTCGAGCTAGCGAGGGGTGGGGGGCAGGAGAGCGCACCCTTGAGGGCTCGGCTTTGGCAGCGCCGGACGCTCGGCTCAGATCTGGACTGCGCCCCTTCCAGGCGGGGACCTTGGCAGTGCAGGAACGCAGCCCCGGGGCGCTGACACCCATCTCCTCCCAAGGGGATGCCCACGGTAACAGTGAACCTTAAGGCCCTCAGGACACACCGTGCCTGGCATCCAGTAGGCACCTAATTAATAATGGAGTGCTCCCGCCGTCATTCCTCAGGCCACCCTTCTGGGTCATGGGGTGGGACTGAGGCAGGGTGATGCCGATAAAAATTTAAGGAGTCGCTCACTCTCACGGTTGGTTAGTAAATGCCTCCTTAAAATTTACACCCCAGGGGACTCACTTGCTCAGCCTAGTCCCAGGGTAATTTTTTTTTGCAAGATCATGATGACCCCCACCTGCTGATACCCAGCATGCGCCAGATGCCTGGTGGCAAGAGCGCCTGCCTCTCACCAGTGATGCCCAGCAATAGCCCCATTGGACAGATGGGGAGACTGAGGCCCAGGGGGAGGAAGGATCTGTCTGGGTCACACGGCTGGAGAATGGACCCTGGCCTTTGGCTCTGGCCTGGTCTCATTTCAAATGTGGGCAGTCTGCCCCTGACACAGTGGGGACCCTGGTGGGCTGCAGGGTCAGGGAGTGAAAGCGCTGAGACCCTTTAAGGACCCTTAGGAGCAATTTCATCTCAGAGCATCAGCTTAGACAGTGGAACAAACGTTATCTGCTGGTTCCTGCATCCTCCCCACATCTCAGTGACCAGGAGGGCCTGGGGTGACCCCGCCTGTTCTGTGGATGTGGAAACGCGGACCGTGGGTGGGGTGCTGGGGTCACATGGCCAGGCCACGGCAGAAGAGCCCCCCACGTGTGGCCTGGGCCCTCCCTTCCCCTCAGCCACCCCTTCACCCCAGCAGGGGCTTCTCCCACTCGAAGGGGCCAGAGCCCAGGCCTGGCTGTTTGCTCTCCAACCCTGGTCAGGCTCTGGGTCTGAAACTCCGGGCGCGGATGCCAATAAAGCCACTCGAGACACTTCAAGTCTCTATCGGCAGGTGGGAGCGGCTTGCTGGAACCCTCGTCTCTCAAGGTTCAGAGAGAAATAAAAGTAGACGGGGGGCAGGGAAGCTACCATCTCCTTCCTGTTGTCAAGCTCCCAATCCATCATGCTGTCACCTGGCTCCAAAGGGCTGCTGGCTGCAGGGGCGCCTGTCCAGGGCCATGTGCAGGTTGCGGAAGTGATGGAAGGGCTGGCTCCCACCTCGACTGGAAGTGGTCTTGCGAGGGGTCCACTGGGGGCTTCTGTTTGCAGAGGTGGAGAAAACGCTCAGCACTGGCCGCTGAGCATCTGTTGGCAACTTCACACCTGCATGTCTAGAGCCCCTCAGAGGCACCGGAGCTTGCCTGTTCTCACTCACTCACTCACTCATTCATTCACTCATTCAGTCATTTATTCATTCACTCACTCCTTCACCCATTCACTCTCCCACTCATTCATTCACTCAGTCATTCGCTCACTCACTCATTCATTCATTCACTCAGTCATTTAATCACTCATCCACTCACTCACTCATTCACTCATTCATTCAATCACTCATTTATTAATTCATTCATTCAATCACTCATTTATTCCTTCACTTATTCACTCACCCACTCATTCATTCAATCACTCATTCATTCATTTGCTCACTCACTTATTCAATCACTCATCCACTCACTCACTCACTCATTCACTCAGTCATTCACCCATTCACTCACCCACTCATTCATTCACTCACTTATGTATCCACTCACTCACTCATGCACTCACTCATTTAGTCATTCAATCACTCATCCACTCACTCACTCATTCACTCATCCATTCAATCACTCATTTATTAATTCACTCATTCATTCACTCAGTCATTCAATCACTCACTCATTCACTCATTCATTCAATCATTTAGTCATTCGCTCAGTGACTTATTCATTCAATCACTCTTCCATTCACTCATCCATTCACTCATTCATTCACTCACTCATCTGCTCACTCACCCACTCATTCATTTACTCACTCATTTATTCACCCACTGATTCATTCATTCACTTATCACCTCATCTGTTAAATAGGGATAACTGGTCTACCCTCTCCACTTGACCATAAGCTTTACCAAGATCATAGAGTTGTTGAGAAAGTAAAATATGCAAGTGAGTTGATACACCTACGTGCCTTACAACCATGTCTGGGCACTCCAGGAAGATTTTTTTTTTTTTTACAAATCTTATCCCTCCGAGATGACCACTGTAATTCACTTAGGTCCATCTTTATTTGGTATACATTCTTGCAAAAAGTGCATTGCTGTTACCTGTGAGGGTAAGTTTTTATTTTTCACTTTATTTATCTTAATTTAAATTTAATTTTGTTTTGGCCACATTGTGCAGCTTGTGGGATCTTAGTTCCCTGACCAGGGATTGAACCCAGGCCCTTGGCAGTGAAAGCACAGAGTCTTAACCACTGGACCACCAGGGAATTAATTTCAGTAAATATTCTGAGGAATGACATACGCATGGAAGAATGCACGTGAGGACTTTTCTGGAAGTGGACTCACCCACGTAGCCAGCTGACCAGGAAGCTGACCATGAGGAGCAGCCCTGCAGCCCCACCATGCCTCTCCCCTGCGTGTGCGTGTGGCTTTGAGCTCCCAGTAGTGGCTGAGTTACAGCTCTCTTCCATCTCTTCCCCGGCACTGTGTGCTTCTGTGTTGCTGTTCTGACAGCACCCCCAGCTTCAGAGTCTTCTGCTGTGCCTGTCTGCTGAGTGCCACCTCGTCATTCCCTCTTCTCCTGCTTTGATTCCCTGGTGGGCCAGGACTGTGCTGACACCAGGGCCTTTTGCCCTTGCTGTTTCCCCAGCCTTCCCATGGTTCCCTCTTTTTGTCAGATAACCTCCTCTTCCTTGCCTCCCAACCTATTCTAGTATCACATCGCTGCTTCTTTTCTTAATCTATTAAGCTCTGAGATTACCTTGATGCGCAATCTGCCTCCCTATTAATCATCCCTTTTTGCCCAAATGCTTTAGGAGGGCAAGATCTGTGGCCTCTGTCCTTGCCAGTGCACCCCCAATGCCCTGGGCAGGGCCTGGCCCAGCCGAGGGGCTCAGTAAATATTTGCTAAGTGGAGAACCACGCTCAGCAAGCCACTCTGTCAGCATGCCCCGGCTTGCGCTGGTCCACACCATCGCTAACCTGTCCCTCTATGTGTCTTTTTCTATATCCAGCTTGCCAGCTCCCTGGGGGCTGGGCCAGGCCCGTCTTCAGCCCCTGCTCAGCTGGTCCCCGGATCAGCGGACCTGCCTCACAGGTGTTTTGTTAACCTTATTTTGAACCAGACACACTGGAGAGAAATGCATTTTAAAACCACGTGCAATTTAAAGAGAATTTAATCTGTATGTCTGGGATTCATTAACACGTAGATCATCAAATTAGGGTTTGCTCACAGCTGTTTGACATTCGAAAGGCCTTCTGAGTATCTTTAATAAGGGCCTTGAAATATTATTTTTTCGCATAATCTCAGGGCTGGGCTTTGAGCCTGCCGTTCTTTGAATGGAAACGTGACACGGGAGATTGGGGGATGGCAGGACCTGGTCCTGCAGGAGTGTTGCTGGCCAGTGAGGAGGTTGGCACGGAGCCGCCCACTCTCTCCTGCCCTTTCTGCTCGTTGGAAGCTCTGGCCCAGGTCAGGACATCCCCTTGTGTCTGTGGTGGGCTCTCTGGCCGCACCACTCTCCTCTGCGAATTGCACTCTGATGCCCATCCCCTCCCTCCCCAGGGGTCCGCGTGGGACTCGGGCTTGATGGATTAAAGATCGGCCTTCCTTGGCCACTGTGACCAGCCTCAGTGTGGCTCCATGGCCAGATTCGAGGAACTGAGATGGGAGGCATGCCGGGGCTATCGAGAGCTCTCTTTTCTGCAGGTGCTTCAGGCCTTGAGCTACAGGCCTGGAGTATCTTCTCATCACGCAGGGCCTGAGAGCGACTCAGACAGAGATAAGCAAGCTGACGGTGACCACGGCCGTGGCCGGATTAACCCTGGCGTGGGTGAGGTCGCCCACCTCCCAGGTTCATGCCCTGAAGCCCTGACCCCCAGAATCTCAGAGTTTGACCTTAGCTGGAAAGAGAGTTGCTGCAGAGGTACTCTGCTCAGTTGCTAAGCCGTGTCCAACTCTTGCAATCCCCTGGGGTGCAGCCCGCCTCGCTCCCCGTCCATGGACTTTTCTAGGCAAGACTGCTGGAGTGAGTTGTCACGCCCTCCTCCAGGGGATCGTCCGGACCCAGATGTAACTAGCTGAGGCCAAACGTAGCCATCTAGGAGTGTGGACCCTTAGTCAACCCAGCAGGACGGGTGCCCCTGTGAAAGGGGGCATTTGGACATGGAGACGCACGTAGAGGGAAGATGACGTGATGACACAGGGAGACGTCAGCCACCTACAAGCCAAGGAGAAAGGTCTAGAACAGACCCTTCCTCACAGCCCAGAGACAGAACCAGCCCTGCCGACACCCTGATCTTGGTCTTCGAGCCTCCAGACTCTGAGACAATAGATTTCAGTTGTTCAAGTTCCTGATCTGTGGTACTTTGTTATGGCAACCTGAGCGAACTAATACAACTGCTCCTTTGAACTTTTTAGTCTGAGGACCATTATATCTTTCTCTTTTTTTTAGACTGAGGAATCTTTGAAAAATACTTATTTTATTATTGTTTTTTTGCTTTTCTGGCCATGCCACACGCACTCAGGATCCTAGTTTGATCTGAGGCAGGGATCAAACCCACGCCTCTTGCAGTGGAAACACAAAGTCTTAACCACTGCACCACCAGGGAAATCCCTCTTTTTTTTTTTTTCCTTAAGCCAATTTGTGTTGAGTCTTTCATTGTTGTTGTTGTTCAGCTGCTAAGTTGTGTCCAACTCTCTGCAACTCCATGAACTGCAGCACGCCAGGCTTCCCTGTCCTTCATTATCTCCTGGAGTTTGCTCAAATTAATGTCTGTTAAGTTGGTGATGCCATCTGACCATCTCATCCTCTGTCGCTCCCTTCTCCTCTTGCCCTCAATCTTTCCCATCATCAGGTCTTTTTGGAGCTTCAGCTTCAGCATCAGTCCTTCCCATGAATACTGAGGGTCGATTTCCTTTAGGACTGACTTTCACTGTATATAAGGGTTACAGACTTGCTTGAACATCACTGTTCTGCTAAAACCCTTTTTATGGACCACATTTCAATATCTGGTGCTGTGTAACCAACCACTCCAGACTTAGTGGCGTAAACCAAAAACACTCGCTTGAGTCGCTCACAAGACGCAGTTAGGCAGCATGTGGTGGGGGTGGCTTGTCTCTGCTCAGTGAGGCATCCACGGGGAACTCGACTGGGTCAGAACACCCTGCTTTCAAGATGGGCCACTCCCATGGCTGGTGGGTTGTTGCCGGCTGTTGTCTGGGAGCTCATCCGGGGCTGTGGTTCCTCTCATGAGCTTCTCTACGGGCTGCTTGAGCTTCCTCCCAGCATGGTGGCTGGGTTCTCAGAGCGAGCGGCCCAGGAAGCACGTGCGTGGGATTTCCGTGATCTATTCAGGGGTCACACAGCATTTTCCCACCACACTCTTTGAGTCAAGGCTGCCGCAGACTCCATCCCGAATCCAGCAGAGGCGCACAGCCTCCACTGCTGTGTGGGAGGAGGGCCGGTGTCCCACGGTGAGAAGTGGAACGGGAAGTGTCATCGCGGCCACGTCTGGAACCCGCCATCTGCGGCAAGTCACGTCCTCTATGACCCCCTTTATATGAGAGTCAGGAGAAGGCAGACCTGATTGATGGTGACAGAAGGCAGAATAGTGCTGTCTTGGAAAAGGTAGTTTTGGCTGGAAAGAGGCATACACGGTGCTTGCTTTCAGGGCCCCGGAAATGAGCTATGCCTTGATGGAAGGTGGAAATTACACAGATGCGGATGTGTGAAAAGGTTGCTGAGCTGTTCCTTTGAGTTCCACATCCGCCCTTATGCATTTTATATCTCAATTAAAATTTTTTTAAAGAACAGGACAAAGAAAATCGACTTCAATTACACAGGGCGCAAACGTCCTTGGCTGGGTCCCAGTTGTCTGAGCAGCTGGGCGGGCACACGAGGCCCATCCAGACCCAGCCCTCTAGTCTTCTCTGGTTCAAGTTCTTGACCTCCTTGCACTGACCACTGCATTGCAGACTCATGAAAGTCTCCAGTTGGAGGGAAGATGGTGCAAGAGTGTTCCAGAAGGAGGGAGCAGCAAGTGTAAACACCCCATGCTCAGGAACTTCCCTCGTGGTCCAGTGGTTAACAATCTGACTTCCACTGCCAGGGTCACGGGTTCGATCCCTGGTTGGGGAACTAAGAGCCCCGCGTGCTGTGGGGCAGTGAAACCCATGCAATGCAACTAGAGAGCCCATGTGTTCTAGCGCCCATTCTCCACAAGAGACGCCTGTGCACCGCGGAGAAGACCCAGCTCAGCCAAAACAGAAATAATTAAAAGAAAGAGCCTGTGTGCAGACAGGCTGATGGGCCGGCCTAACGGCGGAAGGAAGGGGAGATGAGGCAGGAGAGACGGGTGGGACCCAGGGAAAGGCTCTGAGTAGGGATGTGACACCACCAGGCTTCCCTTCGTGAAAGCTCAGAATCCTGGTGCTGCCCATCGGGCTGGGTGGCCTTGGGCAAGCTTCTGTTTCCTCATCTGTGAAATGGGTTCCCCGAGGCCTGGCTTCTCAGGATTACAGAGAGGAATCGGGGACGTGAGGCTGGCAAGGCTCCCGGCCCTGGGCATCTGGCCCTCTCTCCGTCGGGGCCGCTCAGCTTCCCTCCCAGCCCTGCAGAGCTCCGAGTCCTGGCAGGTAAGGTCTCCTGTGTCTGAGCCATCCTCTGAGCTCACCCTGGACCCCGGGCCCCTTCTGGACCAAGCTCACTCCCCGCCCCGTCAGACCTCTGGAGCCGCTTGTGTGGAAGACGGATGGAGCTCGTAATTGGCGCAGTCTAAAGGTTAATTCAAAGGGCAGCCAGGATGGTGACCTCGACTTGGCTCCAGCTCGCAGACCGAAGTGGGTGAGGTGCAGCCAGAGCCTCTTCATCCACGTAGCCAAGTAGCCACCCTCCGGTGGCTGTTTGACCCCTTCCTGTCCCTTGCCTGGTCTCCTGCATCTCCCTTCCTGCCCTGCCTGTATCACAGCTCCCTTCATGGCATGGGCAGGTTCCTCCTGTCTTTGAGCCTCTGTTTCCCTATCTGTGTATTGGGACTGTGGGACCCAGTGATCCTTAGGAGTCCTTCTGACTTAGACGTCCCCGGACTGCGTCTCTCCACTCAGCCTGCAGGGCCTGCTGCCTCCCGCCTCAGCACCTTGCTCTGCTCTGCCCTGGGATTCTGGGGCATCCCCCGTGTGCCCCACCTGGGACTCTTCCCTCTGCCAACGCACACCTCCTCCATCCTGGGGCTCTCTGTTGCCCGTGGTCTTAGCATACGTGGGATTCCCCTGAACATTTTTGTGCATTGCTCTGGAAGGAAAGGTTGAGGGCAGGAGGAGAAGGGGGCGACCGAGGACAAGATGGTTGGATGGCATCACCGACTCCGTGGACATGAGTTTGAACAAACTCAGGGAGAAGGTGAAGGACAGGGAGGCCTGGTGTGCTGCAGTCCATGGGGTCACAAAAAGTCAGATTCGACCTATCAACTGAACAGCAACAAAAACTGGAAGGATCTGGAACTTTGTCTCTTCCTGCTTTTCCCATCAGAACCAGGGGGCTCCCGAAGGCAGAGCTGTGTCTCCACCCCCAGACTGAGGGGTCCCCTAGGGCAAGGGATTGAGTCTTCTTCCTTTGAAAGCGTCCTTCACAGCCCATTGGATCTTAGAGGTCAGACTGACTCCAGCTTGCAGAATGTTCTGTTTGCCTCATCCAATATTTTTTTGAAAAAACGTTGAATTAGTTACCAACACTTAGAAATCAGGAAGTTCACATGAAAGTTCAGGTTTCCATCTCTGAAAAATAGGAGAACTGGCTGGACCAAGTGAGCCTTTCCTGCGGCGATGACTGACAGGTAGGAGCTGCTCTGTGGCGGGGCGGGTCCGACCTGCCCTCACCTGGCCCGGCCACTCCCAGCGCCCGCCCAGCCCTGGAGGTGTCTTGGGTTGCCGTCCAGGCTTTGGGGCCTGAGGAGCTTTCTGGCTGCAGTAGCTGTCAGCCCCGCCGTGGCTGCGGGGGGCCAAGTCCAGAGTGGGGCGCAGGGACCGAGGCTTCTCTCGTCTCTGCCTCATTAAGCCTCGAACAGTCTGGATCGATGTTTTTTTAAAATCTGCTGCATACTGACTGTTTCTTGCATCAGGAACAATCTGTGCCCACATAGAACTCTTCTCTAATCAAAAGCTTGCCTTTGGGAGAATCACTTGGAGAAGGGGATGGAGGGAAAGGCGCCTTCCTTCAGTAATTATTTATAGGGGGCTGACTGCGTGCCAGGCCTTGAGCCAGGGGCTGTGCATACAGCCGTGAAGAGAAGCCCAGTTACCATCTTGGACAACTTACCAGTCGTGTCTGTGCCGTTTGTCAGATCAGGCAGCAGAGGCCCAGAGACGGCAAACGGGGTCCTGAGCGTCACACAGCAGAGTTGGAGGGAAAACCCGCCCGGCTCCTCGACTCTCCTGCTTGGTCCTTCTCCAGCCACGTGGGTCCCTCCCAGCAAACCCCCCCACCCTCCACCCCCGCTCCACGGAGCCCTAAGCATATTGGCCGCTTCGCTCTCCATCTCCCCTTCAAGTTCTGTCGTCCTATCCTTGAGTTCGACTGATGGCCAGAGTTGGAACCCACCCCGGTGGGATTGGGGGTCTGCCCAGAGCAGGGGGTGGGCCCTTCTCTGGCGGTTCCCACGCTGCCCTGCCAGCATAACAAGGATGATTGCAGGATCACTTATGGACCTTAGCAGCATCTCACACCTAATCTCCCCAACTGGAACATTCCGCAGCAAGGCCGCAGCTCGGCTGGCTGATGGCTCTGTTAAAGGGACAGGCTGGGAGCAGGGTCCCTGAGCTGTCGGCACCAATCTGCCTTTTCTGCAGCTGTAGGCTGAGGGCCGCGCTAGCTGCCTCTGGGGCTCAGCCAGGCTCGATTTTTGCCTGCGGCCGCAGACCCCTATTCTGAAAGGGAAGAGCTGAAATTCCATCCTCCACCTGGCTGCTCTGCTGATGAGCAGGAAACAGCTGGGCTTCCTGCACACAGCCTGCGTCTGCCCTACGGTCCAGAGATGGTCCCCGAAGAGCTGCCCGGGCTGGGTGTGAGCCTCCAGACGCCTTGCAAATAACCAGCAGTGAAACGCAACCGACTCTCCCAAGAGCTTTTGGCCTTCAAACTCATGGATACGTGAAACCAGCCAGCCAGATTTTGGCCAACAGCTGCTGAGCTTGAAGCTGGCTGACCGCAATTGGCTCAGAAACAGTGGGCTTATCTAAACAAAAGAATAAATGATGACAGCTACCGTTTCTTAAGCAACTGTCATGTGCCAGGCACTTCTCGGCATCAGCGCCTTGTGAAGCAGAGGCCCAGAGAGGTCAGCTCACCCGCTCAGGGTCACACAGCTCGCCACTGGAGTGCTCAGATCCGGTCCCGGGTCTCTCTGGTGCCTCCCGCCCCTGCCTTCCCCTCCAGGGGGTGCTGCAGGGGCCAGCCCGAGGCTCTGCACACCAGGCTCACCCCTCCCCTCACTGCTTCCTTCCCTGGGTCTTGGCACAGCCCCCCATACCCTGACACAGCAAGGGCCCCCGACTACACCCGGCTCACGTCAGAGGACAGCAAGATTGTATCTTCATCTGCTCTAGGCTTTGATCTACTTCAAAAGAGAAGGGAGAGCTCCTTTCCTTTCACAGACTTGATCCAAAAGCCCCAAGGCATAGCCCTGGAGGAAATGTCCCAGTTCAGAAGGTCCTTTTAGTCAAAGAAAGGAAGGATTAAAAATTAACGAGGATTATCCGATAACCGGTGTGGACAGTATCTACTTTAGGGGATCATACATCTATTACTGGTGTGACACAGAGGCCCAGCCCATAGCCTCTGGAGCTAGATGGCCTGAGTTCGTAAACCCGATTTTGCTACTTACCAGCTGTGTGCCTTGGGCATATCACTTAGCCTCCTAGGGCCTCAGTTTTCTCCTCCACAAAGTGGGCAGAATAATAGTATCTACTTCACGGGGTTATTGTAGAAAGAAATTAGATAACATATAAAGTTTATGGCACAGAGCTTGGCATGTAGCCAGTGCCCTAAAAATGGCAGATGTTATCTTTATGTTATTTAAAAAAAAAAATCTAGTGGTAAAGAGGGGCCTCTCTGGAGTGCAGTGGTAAAGAATCTACTTGCAATGCAGGAGACTGGGGTTCAATCCCTGGGTTGGGAAGATCCCCTGGAAAAGGGAATGGTACCACTCCAGTATTCTTGCCTGGAGAATCCCATGGACAGAGGAAGCTGGCGGGCTACAGTCTGTGGGGTTGCGAAGAGTCGGACATGACTGAAGTGACTTAGCACGCAAGCATGAGAACCCCGCGAGGCAGGGTTATTATCCTCATTTTACTGATGAGGAAACTGAGATTAAGAGAGGTTTGGTCACTTGCCCAACGTCGCACAGCCCGTCACAGAGCTGGAGCTGACATCTCCGTGCGTCCCTAACACCAGCTGCTGATGCGAGTCCTGAGAGCGTTCTGTCCAGGGCAGAAGTGCGAGCTCTCGGTCTGGGGCTGGGTCACCCGGAGGCCACTTTCTCCGGCTGGCGCAGCGTTTTGTTTTATTTTCTTTCTGTTTTAGTTGATTTTTAACATCTGTAGACTGAATGTACAGAGAAGAAACCGAGGCCCAGAGGGGCACTGGGCCTGCCTGTGACGCCGGCCACCTGAGACCCCGGGGTCCTTCCTGTGTCCACACTGACTCTCCCTGCGGAAAGGCTCCAGGGTCCATGCTGACTCTCCCCACGGAAAGGCTCCCGCGTCTACGCTGTCTCTCCCCATGGAAGGGCTCCCGTATCCACGTTGTCTCTCCCTGCGGAAAGGCTCCAGGGTCCATGCTGACTCTCCCCACGGAAAGGCTCCCGTGTCTACGCTGTCTCTCCCCGTGGAAGGGCTCCCGTATCCACGTTGTCTCTCCCCGTGGAAGGGCTCCCGTGTCCACGCTGACTCTCCCCGTGGAAGGGCTCCCGTATCCACGTTGTCTCTCCCCGTGGAAGGGCTCCCGTGTCCACGCTGACTCTCCCTGCGGAAGGGCTCCTGTGTCCACGCTGACTCTCCCCATGGGAAGGGCTCCCGTGTCCACGCTGACTCTCCCTGCAGAAGGGCTCCTGTGTCCACGCTGACTCTCCCCATGGGAAGGCTCTCGTGTCCACGCTGACTCTCCCCGTGGAAGGGCTCCCGTGTCCACGTTGACTCTCCCTGCAGAAAGGCTCCAGGGTCCACACTGACTCTCCCCATGGAAAGGCTCCCGTGTCCACGCTGACTCTCCCCGTGGAAGGGCTCCCGTGTCCACGCTGACTCTCCCCGCGGAAAGGCTCCCCCTGGGCCTTCTCCTGAGGGAGTTTGCTGGAAGGAGACGGGTGAGCAGGGGACTGATGATGGATCCTCTCGGGGATAAGTGCTGGTCGCCGCTCTGTTGACTGATGGTCCAGGGAGGTCACAGCACAGCCAGGCTCCAGCGAGGCGCCGGCCCGAGACATCCGTCAGCTGGCGCCACGTCACTCTTGAGATGGGAGGCGTGGGGGAGGGATGGGGGTCAGGAAAGGTGCTTCTTTCCTCCCGGGAAAGTCTGCTTTTGCAGGCAGAGGGGTCCTCTGGAGTGGGGTCCAGGGATGCTCAGAGCTGACAGGAAGCGGGGGTGCACCGGTGGGTCTGGTTCCGGCCTGGGGGCCCCTTGGAGGCCTTTCCCGGACTGAGCTCTGGGTGCTCCCCGCCCCCAGCCCGCTCAGCAGCTCTGGAACGGGGTCCCAGTGACTTCGCGTTTCCAGCGAGGAAACAGAGGCTCAGAGAGGGCAAGCCATCTGCCTGGAGTCACACAGCTCTTGAGTGGTGGAGCTCCTGGGCCCTGGGTCCCCTCTCGGGCTGTCAGCCTGGGGAGCTTTCTAGTGATCACACTCATACATGCATACATTCTTTCACAACCTTGAGAATTTGCCTTTTTTTGGTAGACCTAAAAGACTTGAATAACAACAGTTTCATGAGGTTCAGCCAAGTATAAATTACAGATTTGATACAGTATATATATTTATCTTTTATCTGTTAAATAATCTAACTTGCACATAAAATCTCCCTTACATATATGTGTGTGTATATGCATGTATATATATTTATATGTATAACTTACATATATATTTATGTTCTACATACACACACACACATATATATAGTCTGAGATATGTGCAGTTAGCTGACTCATCAAATACCATGTATAATGAGTGGTGTGCTGGTAAATCAACCCTGAAAAAAAGTAAGACCTGACTTGTGTATTTCTGTGGTGTAAACATTCCCACTAAGACTGATTTCAAGTAACCAACATGTTATCATTGAACCGAGTTAGGGAGAAATGTGTCTAATTGTCTCCTTCTAGCTGGTATGAACTGACTCTAGCCTACCACAGCATTTATCCACCTACCTTAAACATATAATCTGTGCATACTGAAAGCATACTGAACTATACGATATGTAAAAATAAATACATGTCTAAGGATACACAGTGGAGAAGGGAATGGCAACCCACTCTGGTATTCTTGCCTGGAGCATCCTATGGACAGAGGTCCATGGGTCGCAAAGACTCGGACACGACCGAGTGACTTGGCACATGGATATGCACTCTCCTCCCCCTCTCTGATAGGTCCCTGATAGTTATCTATCATAATATCTGGCTCCGTATTTGAAACCCACCCATGTGTCCACTCGCTTCTCTGCTCCGTCTGTGTGCTGACTCGGATCCAGGCCAGGCCTGCGCAGTGCTTTTCCCCACTGCGTTGCGCCCTTTCCTCTGCGTGGGGCGGGAGGAGGGGTCCCTGGGCTGGCGGTGTGGCTGGGCGCAGCGCCAGCCTGCTCTCCTCTGGGCCATTGGCACGGCTCCTCTCTGGGTGGGCAGGCTGAGTTGACCGCATGACCGTAGGTGTGGAGCTCCTGACTCGGGGTGCGGTCTTCCTGATCGGACCCCACGTGGAGCTGGCCAGCAGAAGTTGATGTTAGCGTCTCTGGTCTGTCCTGGCTGCGCTACTGGGGCCATCTAGTCAGTGCAGGCGGACTGGGGCTGCTGTCTTCCTTCCAGCTTCCTACAGCTTCTCAGGTCGCCTGGTCACTGGTCAAGGGGTCTCAGGGTCTCAGGGGCCAACCTGCTGCCTGGGAGACAGCCCTAGGGATGGGTCACCTCTGCCCTCTGGGCTGGTCCTCAGCTTGCTCATCCGTGTAATGGAACATTGCTCTCAGGCAGTTAGAAGAAGCTAACAATTTCTGTCAAAGTCTTGAGTTTTCCCTGAAAAATGCACGTTCGTTTTGCCTTGTACTCCTGTCATCAACTCATGTTTGTTTTGGTACAAAAATAATGTGTTGGGGAGCTTATCAGTTAATTTACTTAGCATCTTTCTCCCAAATCATCAAGCAACATGGGAGCTGCAGGAGTAAGTGTCATTTTTAAACCCTCCAGCCCCACCAAGGAGGCAGTGGTTAATAGTTCCCCGTGGATTCAGGAAGCAGATGGCCTGGATTTGAATCCAGGCTCACCCCTTAACCTCCGGGCCTCCCAGGACAAGATATTTCTCAGCTCTGAGCCTCCGTTTACTCATTGGTAAAATGGGAGACTGACCTCTCTTACGGGGCTGTCATGCGGATGAAGAGAGAGTTTCATCAAGCTAAAACAGTGCCTGGCCCAGAGGCAGCTTTCAGCGGCTGTTAGCCAGCATCATGCCAGGACACCGATGTGCACGCTCACCTTGATGTGAAAATCTGGAAAGCAGTTTCTAAGTGTCTCCTTCATGCTATGATTCTACGATATGTTCAGGCTGTGGGACGCCCACGTCTGCTCAAGGACAGAGTCCCCCGGTCACCCAATCCAGGCCGGTAGCCCTTTGATGTGTAAGAAATTCATCCTGAGCTTTCTGTAGCACAGAGACGTGCTTCCAGCTGCCCCGACATTCTTTCTGCTCCTTGAAGATGCCAAGCAAGAGGCAGCTCCTGGGGGTTTGTCCCTTCTGTGCCCTCTTCCGGGAACACCTTCTCTGTATTGGTCTGGTGGTCGGCCCTTCCGTGGTTGTACACACACACCTGCTCAGGGCTCA